>NC_058415.1:77205085-77207566 GCF_002201575.2 Neomonachus schauinslandi | reverse complement strand
ATCTTAAAAAAAAAAAAAAAGAGGGTGCCTGGGTGCTCAGTCGGTTAAGCGACTGCCTTCGGCTCAGGTCATGATCCTGGAGTCCCGGGATCGAGTCCCGCATCAGGCTCCCTGCTCCGCGGGACGTCTGCTTCTCCCTCTGACCTTCCCCCCCCCCATGTGCTCTCTCTCTCTCATTCTCTCTCAAGTAAATAAATAAAATCTTAAAAAAAAGAAAAAGAAAAAATACTATTAGAAAGTGAGTTCTTGGGGCGCCTGGGTGGCTCAGTCGGTTAAGCGACTGCCTTCGGCTCAGGTCATGATCCTGGAGTCCCGGGATCGAGTCCCGCATCGGGCTCCCTGCTCGGCGGGGAGTCTGCTTCTCCCTCTGACCCGCTTCCCTCTCATATGCTCTCTCTCTCTCTCATTCTCGCTCTCTCAAATGAATAAATAAAATCTTTAAAAATAAATAAAATAGGGCGCCTGGGTGGCTCAGTCGGTTGAGCGACTGCCTTCGGCTCAGGTCATGATCCCGGAGTCCCGGGATTGAGTCCCGCATCGGGCTCCCTGCTCGGCGGGGAGCCTGCTTCTCCCTCTGACCCTACGCTCGCTCTCTCTCTCTCTCTCTCTCATTCTCTCTGGCTCAAATAAATAAATAAAATCTTTAAAAAAAAAAATAAACTCTAGCAGCTAACCAAAGCAAATGATTGTTTTCCTCATTACGGCTGGTATCTTTATTTATGCCGAGCTCGTAGAGATTATTGGATTAAAAATGCCAATTTTGACTGCCCACCTAGGGTCTATGTAAAGGCCCTCAGCTTTAAAGACAGTCGATACATCCTTCTTCCACAGAACACGAAAGAAACATCGAATAGCTATTTATTGTCTTCCAGCTATAACTGATTATGGGATAAGAGTTGTTTTGTCAATCTTCCACTGCAGTCCTTGAATAAAAGGTTAGTAAATAATAATGATAAAAAAAAAAAAGGCACAATGCATTCTGTCTTGAATCCTGCCCACGCAGCCTCTCTTACTTGTATGTCTTTGAAAATGGTCTTTATGAATATCAACTTCTGGAAAAAAATTGTTACTTATGTCGAATCATCAATAGTAGACAAAGAAGCAAATTAAAACAATTGCCTTGTCTCCCCCGCCTTGGGACCCACCCTGGTGTAGATGACAGAGGAGAGGAGAGGGAGTGGGGAAGAAAGGGAAGCAAGAGAAAACCCATGCCTGGAATTTCCAAGCCAGAGGGACATTTTTTCTTTAAAATTAAAAACACAGGGCGCCTGGGTGGCTCAGTCGTTAAGCGTCGGCCTTCGGCTCAGGTCATGATCCTGGGGTCCTGGGATCGAGCCCCGCATCGGGCTCCCCGCTCTGCGGGAAGCCTGCTTCTCCCTCTCCCACTCCCCCTGCTTGTGTTCCTGCTCTCGCTATGTCTCTCTCTGTTAAATAAATAAAATCTTTAAAAATAAATAAATAAATAAATAAATACAATAAAATTAAAAACACAAATCAATTTCATTCAAGCTCTAAGAGCAGAAAGGAATGGGGGATTTGACTGGCAATGTTTAGAAATGAATGATTTCTGGAAATTGATTGTGACTTAAAAATTGAGAGGTTCTGCCTTTTAAAAGAAGAGCTACAATTTCCACACACACAAATGCCCCACGTCATCAGCTCTCCCCACTCCTGTTTCCTGGGTATTGTCCAGGTCTCTGTTTTCTGTAGCTGGGACGCAGGCTTCTTCCTGGACTGCAGCCTCCTTGACTTGGGGCTGAGCTACTCCTGTCCTTCAACACTGCTCTCCTCCCCGGCAACACACTGTGGGCAGGGATTTTCCCACCTGTGTTCCTTCCTCTTCTGGAAGGACAGCAGCTTCAGACCCTAATCCTCCTTTCTCCCCCAGCAAGTTTCTGTTTGAGAGTAACAGAAAAGAGGGTGGAAACTGAGGATGATGGAGGTTGAAAGGTGGGGGGTGTGGCTATTAAGACAGAGGAAGAGCAAGACAGACACACAGAGAATATGTGGGGGAGGGGTGGAAATGAAGGGGTCAGAGAAGAACAGGGGTTAAAAAAATCTAATCTGAAACACTCTTTGCTAGAGACTCCAATCAAATCATCTCCCTAACCCCAGGAATCTCTGGGAATTCAGTTCTCCCCACCACCTCTCTCTCCCCCCTCCCATTCTCTTGCATGTTCTCTGTCTCATTCCCCCACAGTCAAAAAAGATGCCCAGGCCACCATCACCACCTTTATTACTGTCACCCCCGCTACACGCACACACACACACAATCACATTCACAACCCCACAACCTCACACAACCACACACACATCCATACACACCACATTCACAACCCCACACACAGTCACACTCACAGCTGCACACAGTCGCACACACAACCTCACACATACAACCACACACACACAACCTCACACACAATCACACTCACAGTCAACCTCACACAACCACACACACATCCATACACAACCACATTCACA
>NC_058415.1:77171035-77204985 GCF_002201575.2 Neomonachus schauinslandi | reverse complement strand
CTCGCACACACAGCCACTCACAACCTCACACAACCACACACACACATCCACACACCACCACATTCACAACCTCACACAACCTCACACCCTCACACACACAACCACACCCACACATCCACACATGCCACATTCATAACCTCATACACAATCACACTCACAGTCTCACACACAACTACACTCACAACCACACACACACACACACAGTCTCACAGCCCCTTTCCCTCACTGTATATTCTCTTAGGGGCTCTGGTGACATTTACTTCATTTCCCACCATTACCTCTCATTTTCTTCACCCAAGGTGGCAACAAGCCACTGCTCCTCAACCACCACAGAGGAGAATATATTTGGGGAAACTGGGGGACGGGGCATTATAAGTCCTCTTATTTTAAAAAATAGGTATAACGCAAAAGGGGCTTTCTTCATGGGCTCTACCTCAGAAAACATCTAAATTGTCTCTAGAGATTCTGAACAGACCATAGATTTAGAAGGAAAGTACCTGCCTTCCCAGCTTTAAAGGCTACTGTCCTCCCCTAGAAGCCCGTTCTCCGCAGCTCTGGCTTCTGCTCTGGGACACCCTTCTTTCCTAGCATTTTTGCACACATACCCTTCAAAGTACTCCAGCGGTTGCTCAACCCTTTTGTGGCCCTGCACTGCCATCGTGTGGTCAAAGCTAGAACTGCACCCACTTAAGCTGCAAAAATCAATGACCGCTCCTATGAATCTGAGGCATGGAGTAGGATCAGGGCTGATCCCCAATAGTTAGTAAGTGGCGTACCTTCTTGTCCCTATAAGGAGTGCTGGAATATTCTGCAAAGGACATTCGGGTGTCTTCCACACATCTTTCCATCCATTAGTCCCTTTTCATGGAATATCTTTCCCCCTAAGCTGCTCCAATTACAATATTCTGCTACAGCACATATGTTGGTAGGTCCAAGAACAATTAATCTCTCCGACCTTCAGACATGTGCCATTTATTGTATCTGTGGCATTTACCAAAACTCTAAACTGTACGGAAATTAAATGTGCGTGTGTCTCTGTCACCTACCTGGAAGTGAACTGGCAGATGGTAGTGACCGTAGTTTTTTTTCACACTTTGCAAATAGTAGGAAGTCTTTAAATGCATGTTGAAGGGAGGAGAAAATACTGCAAATAAATGACTCACTAATTCCTTAGCTGCCTGCCTGCCTTCATTTACCTGCTGACCACTTCCTTATTCTTCTCAGTGCAACGCTGAGCTGGGGATCTAGCTAAGAAGCCCCGAGTAGGAATCAGAACTAGATTTTGCCTGGAGAAGCTATGTGTCCTTGGGCATGTCACTTTCCCTCTCTCGGCCTTACTTTTCCCAACTGCACAGAGAGGATTAGATCAACCTAATCACTAAACTCCTATTCAGACAGATGATGGGGTAGGTTTAAACAATCCTATGTATAACCAGGGAATCTGTGAGTGTACAAAGAGAGAAAAAGATGCACCGTAGTTTTGATCTTTCCCCATGGACCCCAAGGCACAGAGCGTGCTTACACCAGTGAGGCACTCAATAAATATTCAAAAGAAAATATTAGATGGAAGCAAAACAAATTGCAGTACACAAAAGCAAAATGGCTCCAGAATCCGTGTGCATGCACAGCATTACACAGCGCCACTCAGAGCTCATATTTAGATTTCCTATCTCCTGACACAAGCATGCTGCACACAATATGTGTCAAGAGCTGGTGGCATTGAATGGAGGCTGTGGTGGTCTTTTCAAAGCACACTTCTTTGAGGGCAAGTGATATTACACACCCAAAGGAATCAGGCTCCAGATAGAAGGGGAGGACAGTATTTGAGATGCGGTGAAGACAGCCCAGGAAAAGCATGGCCAGGCAGACAAAAACAGTGGACACCTGCTGGCTGCACCAGCCACGGACGCTCAGCCTGACTTCCAGAAGCCTCTCTCACTCTGTAATCCAAAATCACCTGAAGGATCGCCCTGCTCCTAGGACCAGAAACCCAAGCAGAATTCTGTGGTGGGTCACATTTTATTTCACACATTGTTGGACATAGTCCAGCCCAACCTCTTATTTTCACAGACACACAGAAAACAGGGAAGTGCTTGAGGTGTTCAGCGAGACCTCTTCCTAGGCCTAACAGTGGCCCAGGAACATTCGACATGCTTAATAAGTTGTTGGGTACTGTGGCCTATTGGCATTCTTCCTTCCTCAAATATTATCAGACATTCTAGTGTAAGCCAGGAATGAGGCTAGGCAACCACTTGAGTCATTACCCTGGAAGCATGGAGCCAGGAGCTTGGATACTCATGGTCTCGAGGGAAATAGTCACCATGAGGCCCTTGGATTTAGTCAATGAAAGGCTTGAAGCCTTATTACTAATTGCTGGCTTATGCATCCCTTCTGTGTATGTTTTCCTGATGAGTACAGTTATGATTATTTAATTTGTAATGGACCAGAAGGAACTGATTTTACCATGGCTGATAGCCAGGAACTGAGGATGCTGAGACAAGAATTTTTCAAAATGTATCTTAAAATCAAAGAGAGTAACCAGGAGTTTTCCTTCCCTCTTGCCAATATGGTTTGTGCTTCTCTTCCTCTTGAAGTGGAATGAATTACCTCACTTCATCACCCTGCTGTCTTTCGAGGTTAAGCTACAGCACTGAGGCAGTGGAATCACAGGAGTCTAGAGTTCACAGAGATATGGGGATGGACTTGTTGGGGTAGGACACATACCTAGCATGGGGGCTGCCACACTCCCAGCACCCACCCGTGGCAGCCCCTGCAAATCCATCCAGCCACTGGTGTCTTGGAGCATCTCCTCAGCACTGCTCCAGATTAATGAGAATTGGCACTTAAGATAAATCTATTTTCCAAGCTTTGAACCTGAGATCTTGGGAGGATGACTTCTCCAAGTTGTAGTTAAGATCAGAATGTTCTGATACCCAAAATATTTCTCCACTCTCCCTTTGAAAGGCAAGCTTCTTAAAGATGAACATTAAACATTATCTCCTTTTTTTTTTTTGCCTTGGGATTTTTAAAAATTATCCAATCAATACATGAATTGCATTTCTGTTTAGCATCTATCCAGCCACTATGGGATCCAGAATAGAAGACCACACTCAGAAAGTTGCCAGTCTGCAACACCCAACTCTAATGCTTTGTTGCCTTTTCTTAAATGGTTGTCAATGCTGAAAGTGTCCCCTTTATTCCCTTATGTGAAGCTCTGCCCAGATGCCACATTATCCACAACAATTCCAGGTCTGTTTTTACCTAGAACCATCTTTATCCCCAGTGAACATTAACTTTTTTTTTTTTTGAGATTTTATTTATTTGACAGAGAGAGACACAGCGAGAGAGGGAACACAAACAGGGGAAGTGGGAGAGGGAGAAGCAGGCTTTCTGTGGAGCAGGGAGCCCGACGTGGGGCTTGATCCCAGGATCCTGGGACCATGAACTGAGCTGAATGCAGACGCTTAATGACTGAGCCACCCAGGCACCCCAAACATTAACTTGTGCCTCTTCTGTTCTTCTATAACATTTTGTTATACATTGAAACTAGACCTCAGTTACTTGTGTCTCTGCCTATCACCTTCACCAGACTGTGAACACAAAACTCTAAAACATGTTTTACTCATATGATGAATAGAGGGTGCCTAGACAGGACAGGCTTCTAACAAATTTTTGTTGGATTAAATCGAGTTCCTAGAATCATCATCATTAAATACAAAATCATAAAACTTAAAAGTGGGATGGACTTTACAGATCATGGGATCCAGGATGGGAAATAGGTTTTATTTTAAACTTAATCCCAATCAACTGTCAGTGGTTGCCAGGTGCACCGTGTTAGCACAACTCGGGCAAAGTGCAAGGTCAGTAGGAAACAGTGTTGAGTTGGGTTTGTGATGTCTGTCAGGAGCAGGAAAGGAGGAAGTACAAATGTATGCATCTACTGCCATTAGGGGTCAAGTTCACCCCCTACTAGTTCATGTTAAAGTCTGTAGAATGTAGTGGATGATCTGGAATTGGGCTGGAGCACTGAATTGGAATGTTGTACTGTGAAGTAGTTGTATAATTTTATTCAAATATCTTATTTTCTTGGAGCTTTAGTTTCACTGTGTATGAGATGAGCGTGGTGGTTCTCCTTCTCCTTACCTTGCCAGACTCTTGTGATGGTTGATGATATGGTCCTGAAAGCATTTTACAAACCATAAAGCCATCTACAAATGTGTGATGTTCCCAAAGAGCGCTGACCTCAGTGACCATTCAGTAAGTGGAAATAGAGAATCCAATCCTAAAAAAAAAAAAAAAAAAGATTGGTTATTACTAGAAGTGGGTCAGGCACTTTGAGGTTCAAGCATACTCCTGATTTGAGACTATGATTTAACTACCATGTGAGAAATGGTCACATTTGGGCATCATATACCCAGTAACCTGGACAATTGTCAGGAACAGAGGCCACTCAGGCCAGAAAATAACTGTCTTGTCACTGTTCTTACTCACTGGTAAGTAATTATATCACTGGCTATTAACCTATGGCATTTGGACTGGATGGAAATTTCTGCATTCTCTCTCTTCCTCTAGTTTCCATTGCTGTGTCCTAGTTCATGGTGTCCTTACCTCTTCTGAGCTATGGCTATAGTCTTCTAACTGGGCTCCCATTCTTTACTAAGATCCCCCTGAATTTGCCTCCCCAGAGACAGCAGGGTGATCCTTCAAAAATGCAGTAGGTACCCTGTTATTCCTCAGTTCAAAAATCTTCAACAGCAATCTGGTGCCTTCAAATAAGGTCCAGAACCCTTAGAATGGCAAACAGTCCTATTAAAAAGCAACCTGAGCTTAGTCTTCCAGAATCCCCTCCGGCCATTCTACTCACTGAATCCTCTAGAAAGAGCCTTCTGGTCACCTTTTCCTTAGTTTTCTGAATTTCCATGTCTCTGAGTCTTTGTTAGCTTTGCCATCTCTGAAAATCCCATCCTTCCCCATCTAATTGGCAAACTCCCATTCATTATTTAGGATGAAGTGGGGATGTCATCTCTATTAGGACTCTTTTGTTCATCCCCAGGCAGAATTAAACATGCCTACCTCTGTGCCACTCACCTCATTTTCTGTATACTCTACCCAGGTATTTCACTCAAGTTTTCACTCCTTACAGTGTCCAATTATTAGTAAATATACAGGATTGTGCACCCCATGTTTTGTGTTCTGGAAAGTGCATTCAACATATTTTGAATCATCCCCCTGAAGCATAGTCATCTGTTCAGATGTTTATCTCTCCTGTGAGACCATGACTTTGTCAGGTGAGAGACTCCCACCCTTGTCATCTTGCAGTCAGTGTCTACACACTGGTCCATCTGCTTGTAAATCAGCTTTTGCTATTCTCCTACACAAAACTTTTCAAACTTAAAATAAGACCCCCAACTCCCCACCAGAGCATCAGGCACCAGGCTCTGCACAAAGACTTCCAGGCTCTTCCACTGTCACCCTTACCTTCATATGCTAAGCTTCACTCTATTCCCCAGAGTAACCTTCTTCCCATCTTAGGCCTTTGCTACTCTTCCTACCTGGAAAGCTGAGCCCAAAACTTCCACAAAACCCAATAGATGCTGATCCAGCTCTGAATGCTAGGCTAGATATGAAATAAAAAAGTTAATAAAAATCTAATTCACCCAGGCTCTGGAGAGATGGACAGACAAGGAGAGAATATTTTTTAATGATAGAGATTGGAAGGTGAGATTACTTAGGAGTTTTTGGTTCCACTCACCCAACGCTGAGCTTATGCCTTAGTTTTCCATTCTCCATTCAGACACCGTGTCCTTGGGAAGGTGCCTGCAGACCACCATGTCTAAACCAGCTCCATTGCCAGTCACTTCCCACCTCATGCTCTGAAATTAGCCTGTTTATTTACCTATTCAATGTTTACACTAATCTCCTTCCACTGGAATTCAAGCACCAGGAGGGATGACATCGTCTTTGTTTTGCTCCTTACTGTGTTCCCATGGACTAGAGGAGCGCCCCCAGTGCATATGCATTTGTTAAATGAGGAAATGACTTCACCTGATTTCTGGTAAGTGTCTCTTGAATGAATTAGTTCATAATTACTTTTTAGGTGGCAGCCACTAACTTTTTAAATTTTAAACCCAAGTTGTTTCCAGTAATCTAGGGATAAATTATTCAAGTTGTAGAATATCCAGAAAGGTTCCTGAGGCTGCCTCATGTCGGCCTTATCTCTGTTAATTTGGGCCTTTAAGCAGAGAATGCACAGAGCAGGTAACGATCCAATCACAGTAATATCCTCTTAGCAGTTCTGTACAATAAATAATTAAACGAACTCTCTGGTTGGTGCCAGGTTGAACCTGCAGCCAGAAGGGGAGCTTTTATATTTCCCAAAGACTTTATTTTGTTTCCCTTTTCTTCTCTGTTTTCACCTATTTTCTCCTACCCTCCATCCACATATAAGTCCAGAGAGAGTTTATTTCACTAAATTTTTCACGAACCAAACCAGCAGCTCATTTTCAAGGACAGCAGGAGCAGGGGAGAATTGGGGCACTGGGTGAGTGCAGGTGAAAAAACCAGTCATTTAAGAGGACACAAATAAATCATCCATCTGGCATACAACTAGACTTCCTGCCATTTAAGATTTCTCGTGTCCCCCAACTCTACATGCAGGGGAGAAGGCACAAATGGATTTGTTCTTCTTCAAAAGCAGAGAGCAGGGAAACCCAGACAGATTAAGTCACTTGCCCAAGGTCACCCCACACTCCAGGTGGTCAAGTCCAGCTGTGAGACCTGAAAATGTCCCTTCGATCAGCAGGTCTCCCTAAGGCTGTTCTGGCTCTTGGCTACTTGCCTGTAGTTTTCCTGGCTCTGAATGGGAGGAGAATTATGGAAGAAAAGCAAAGTTAATAAAAATCAAATTCACCCAGACCCCGAAGGGATGGACAGACCAAAAGAGACTGTTTATTAGTGCAGGAGATGGCACAGGAAGTAGAACATTTATTAGTTATTGGTTTACATTTACTCAGGTCTTTCTCAGAGCTGCCCAAGGCTCTTTCTGACTTAAATTTTAAGTTCTGAATTGTCACATGGACCTTTGTGAGCCTAGAAGCATCCAAAAGGCACAAGAAAATAGTGGTGCCAGAATTGTGGGAAGTCCTATTGTGTAATGTTGGACATGTTCCTTGGAAGTGGAAACCTAACAACCCCCCCGCCCCCCATCAAAGCTCAGAGGAGCACCATGGTGCATGCCAGGTCAGTTAGAGACCTCCTAGCTCCTGTCATTGTGATTGGTTCAGAGATAAGCACATGACCCAAGCCAAGCTAATGAGAGTAGAGTTTTTCAGAATCATCTATAAAGATACTTTCTCCTCTCTGGGAATTCAAGCTGTAAGTACCATGCAGGTTTGGAGCTCTGGGGTCAATTCCTCATGGCCCATAAAAGCTCACTGCAGGATGTGGAGAGGAGCTTCTACCAGGCTAAAGAAACAAGATCAGGGGGATTTGGGATTCTGAAGGAATGGCATAGGTGCTTTCTTTATAAATCCAGAGACCCTTCACCATCCTTTACACACACACACGTGCGCACACACACACACACACACTCACTCCCAGAAGTGCCCATCTTCCTTGCCTATGGCAGACATGACCTGCTCTACTCTCCTTATGACATGTCTTTGATGATACCTCCCCACACTTTTCTCCATGTGTCCTCTCTGGTTAGTCTCCTTCTCCTTGTGTTGGTTTCTCCAACCACTACTCCAAGGCTCTTCCGTCCTCACATCATTCCTCCTAGATTCTCCCTACCTATAATTGCTCCTGAACTCCTACTACCCCCTCCCCCTGCCTCTCATTTCCCCCAGGGAGGTGGTGCTGGCACCATTTCTGAGAACCTGCCACTGTTTTTCACTGCCTTTCCCACAGCGTGGGGATGGAAATGGAGGTGGAGAAAGGCACCAAGCACAGCCTGGAGGGGTCAGGTAAGGCTTCCAGAAGAAAGTCACTTATAAGCTGAGCCCTGACAGATGAGTGAGAATTACCCCACTGAAGGACAAGAGGAACAGAAGAGTGTTCCCTGTGAAGGCAAAGGAATGTTCTAAGCCCTCAGGCTGGGAGAGCTCATAGTATTCTCTGCATAGACATCAGTAGGACAGAAATGAGAGAAGGCTGACTCTGGAGCAGATTCTGAAGGTCATGGCATAGTGGTTGGTTTTATCTTAAAAGAAAGGGGGAGACATTGAAGATTTAAAAAGGGCTCCTTCATCCGAGGCCCATCTCAGTGCCTGTCAGTTCACCTGGGTCTTTGCATGATCTCTTCTGCCTGCCGCTCTCTCTGGTCCTCTTGAGCTAGCTCTGTGTCTCCAAGTCTTATGAATTCTGGTCTTGACTTTTGATCATTCACCACCTTTGGAATCTTTTGGAACCCAGCAATCTCCCAGGGGCTTGCCCAAACCTCTTAGGGCCAGTCATATGTTGTTCTCATGGCTTATCAGTGACTCTTTTGGCTTTTGTCAGGGTCTGTCACACTTCTGGGTGTCTTTTTTACTGTGGAGGTGTCACTACCCTCCATTTTGCACTATAAACCTTTTGTTAATATGTCTGTTTCTGCTCACAGAATCTGGCTTGGTGTTCCCTCATTGATGAGAGAATCAGGGCTCTCTCCCTCTGTAGTTAGAGTAGAAGCTTCATGGAAATAGAATCATTCATACATTCTCAGGCCAAGCCCCCAGAGGTCCAGCGTTGTTTGAGGAGATGATAAGACAGACTTCATCACACATTGGGTTAGGTGCATGCCAATCATAATATCTTGGCCAATGAACTGTAAAGAGATAAAGAGGTTGGATTCCTAGAACAGAACCTAGAAGCTCATTGGGCAGGTGAGAGCAGCCTTGGTATTTTTCTCCAGAACACTGGCAAGAGATGATGTGAGATTACTTTGCCATGGGTCAGGAAGCGATACTTAACCCAGGGCAATTGAGACCCAGGAGAGCTTCAGTGGTGGCAGCATTTAGTGATACTTCCTGGACACAAATTGAATGTTAGATGCCTGGAACAGAGAGATAACCTTCAAATCCTGCTCTAGGATTGGGATGGAGCAAGGCAGCTACAGAAGGGAAGGCAGGAAAGACACGCAAACGTTCAGTCAGTCATCGTCTGAAGGTTATTTTAGAAAGACAGAAGAGACTAAGACGTAGTTCCAGTTCTCATAGGGTCACAGCTAGAAGGGGAAATCCACGTGCTGCAGGGCATGAAGACAAAATGGTGTCCTAGGACGACCAAATTTGTTTATTGCCAAGGAGAACCACTGACAAATTTAAACAGTGAAGTGACTTCGGAAGGTCACGCTGGCAGCATTGAGGAAATTGGTAGTAGAGGTCAAGAAGGGAAGCAGGGAGACAATTTAGAAGGCTGTGTAAGGACAGAGGCTACAGATAATAGCCCCGGGTGAGGTGGATGGGTTTCACCTCTGCTGCCGTCTGTCCTGTTTCTGCAGATAGTTATTTCCTGTGTTTGTCTAGTGCATAGTTCTGAGAGAGTCATTTCAGACCACCTGATTTCCCCGTGTTTTAAAGTGCAAGTAACCCTAATAATACTAACTGTACTTTTAATAATATTAAGTAATATAATGTAAAATGAAAAATAATATAATAAATAATATTAACTGTATTAAATAACCTGTATTTACTCTATTATTTTGTCCTCACAATGACACATAAGATATGTACTTTTATTTTCCCCATTTTACTTTATATTATTTTTTTAAGATTTTATTTACTTGAGCAAGAGAGAGCATAGAAGGAGAGGGAGAAGCTGACTCCCTCCTGAGCAGAGAGCCCGGCACGGGGCTCTATCTCAGGACCCCAGGATCATGACCTGAACTGAAGGCAGACGCTTAACCCACTGAGCCACCCAGGCACCCCATATTTTACGCATTTTAAAGATGAAGACACTTAAGGCAAAGGCATAGTAGGTTTCAGTACTTGCCCAAGGATATACATTTTAACCAGGCCTTTTCTTTCTTTTTTTTTTTTCTTCTTTTGTTTTTTTTTATTAGTACATATTTTTTATTGTTATGTTAATCACCATACATTACATCATTAGTTTTTGATGTAGTGTTCTATGATTCGTTGTTTGTGTATAACACCCAGTGCTCCATGCAAAATGTGCCCTCTTTAATACCCATCTCCAGGCTAACCCATCCTCCCACCCCCCTCCCCTCTAGAACCCTCAGTTTGTTTCTCAGAGTCCATAGTCTCTCATGGTTCGTCTCTCCCTCCAATTTCCCCCCCTTCATTTTTCCCTCCCTACTATCTTGTTCTTTTTTTAACATGTATTATTTGTTGCAGAGGTACAGATCTGTGATTCAACAGTCTTACACAATTCACAGCGCTCACCATAGCACATACCCTCCCCCCCAGTGTCTATCACCCAGCCACCCCATCCCTCCCACCACCCACCACTCCAGCAACCCTCAGTTTGTTTCCTAAGATTAAGAATTCCTCATATCAGTAAGATCATATGATACATGTCTTTCTCTCATTGACTTATTTCAGTCAGCATAATACCCTCCAGTTCCATACACGTCGTTGCAAATGGCAAGATTTCATTTTTTTTGATGGCTGCATAATATTCCATTGTATATATATACCACATCTTCTTTATCCATTCATCATTGATGGACATCTTGGCTCTTTCCATAGTTTTAACCAGGCCTTTTCAAACTAATTACCATGCTCTTTACCCTGCAAAATAATCTCCACAGCCGGAAAGGGCTTCTCTTTCTTTTTAATTATTATTTTTTGTAAAAATGTTAAAGAATAGTATCTATTTGATAATATTTTTTTCTCTTTGCATTAAAAATGCATTTTCTATAAAAGAATTTCATATATTTGCCTCATCATAAAAATCACCTGGCAACCTGATACAAATACATGTATCCATTCTCTCTTCATGGATTCAGTAAGTCTAGGGTCAGGCCTGTGCTTTTATAAATCACCCTAGGAGACTCCAATGATCAGACAAGTTTGTCAAACATTCTCTATATGATGCTTTTTATTGGCTGTATAAGATTTAATTATGTAGATATTTCACAATTTAATTTACAGCTCTCTGCTGGTAGATTGTCAGTTTTAATGATATTTTAATACCAAAATAACACTGTGATGACTAGACAAGTGTACATCTCTGATTATTTCCTTAGAAAACCTCAGCATTGTAGCTCATCTCTCCAGCTCTGTGACTGAGTTCCCTATGCATGGGATCCTACCATGAGTACTTCTCTACTGCAAATAATTCTTGGAATTTGGTCATTTAGAGATGGAATGTTGGCTACAGATTGGGGAAAAGAGGGCACAAAGGCAAAAATGTTTAAATTGGTATGTTTGACTTATTCTTAACATTTGTGAATTTACACACATCAAACACCCATTAGCATTATCCTGGGTGCTTTCTGTTTATTTTATTTGATCACCTCTGCAATCCCACAAGAGAATATCACTCTCTTTTACAGTTGAGTAAAATTGAGTTTAAAAATGTTCCAGTATTTAGACCCAGATACAGTTCATTCCTAGACCATTTCTGTTTTCCAACACACTATAAATGCCTTCAATTCCACTATCATCAACTCTTATTTTTAGATTTTAAAAAATAAATATATTCCCCACAGCTTCCCTAAAACTCCTATAAAATATGTAACTTTAAAAAGTCCAGGAGCCATCAATGGGCATATGTTCTGGAAAATTGGAGGGCAAGCCTTTATCAGCTGAGTCTGGGATAGAGATAAGGAATCTCTTTGATGCCATTTGGCAGAAACAAACTTTGAGTCCAGAGAAGAAATATGAGTGCGGTCCTCTGAACAGGTCTTCAGTTCAATTTCAGCTGCATGCAGGATATTGAGGACATTGAGGCTGACAGACAGATAAAAGGTAAACAGGTGTCTGGGAAACTAACTGTACCAATGTAATCTTAATTTTAGTAGGGAAATAAGTCAGGTTATCTATGCTCCTATTCTTTGACTTTCAATGGAATAGTCCAGAGGCAGTGTGAGGGAGAGGACAGACTTGGCACCGCTTCCGTGTATATTTGAATCTCTGCTTAATATCTGAGTGAACTTGTACTGATCATGCTGTCTCTCTGAGCCTCAGTTGCTTCATTTGTAAAGCAAGACAAAATCCTATCAGAGGATGATTGTGATAATCAAATGTGATAATGTGACTAAAAGGCTTAGCACATTTGGATTCGTAGTGTACCCTTATTATTAGATCATTCCCTAAACTTCCCCAAAACTCCTTCTTCAGAGTGCATCTGCCCTAACTTTCCCAGGAGACTGAATTCACATAAGTCCTCTGCTGTACATGGGATGGTTTCTGAGAAAGCTTTATTAGGCAGAGGCAGTGGGTACCAATCCTAGAACAGGAAGACCCCTTAGTCTTCAGCTCTTATTTTATAGATGGTATCAAAAAATATCTGAGTTTGTAACAAGGAGATAAATTCCAGCACTGTTAATTTTAACCCTGATATTTATTAAAGGACATTGGGTAAGTCACTTTGGACACAGATGGTATTGTTCTAAAATGGAGGTAATAATAGTAGTAGCAGGAATGTCACAATCATCAGGAACATTACAAACATCCAAGGAAATACTGGTAGGCAAGTGCAGTGTTAACACATTTTGGTTCTAATACTGATGCTGCCTCTTTATGGTTTTGACCCAGACATTTTATTTCTTTGGACCAATATTCATACCACCACAAATAAGAGGCATGTAACTTATGGTTAAAATCTCTTCTATTTCTGATATTCTGTGATTCTGTGACTTGACTAAGGTCCTGCCAAGGTACATAAAATCTGGGTTGCCACACTCCTAGTCTGGGTGTTTCTATTTTAAACATTATCTCAGCTCAGAGATGTATACTTTATGGCTTTCTGGGGAGTCTTGTTCCAAGAGAAGAGCTGCCTTGTGTGGTTTCTACCAATTGCAACTTGTTCTAGATCTCTGCAAAACCCACATCTGATCTGTGTCCAAGGGAATTCACCTGCCTGCCCCCATCTTGTTCTTCCCTTGCTGTGAATGTTATCACATTTTAATTCACACTATATCAATGAAGAAAACTTAATCGCTCATGTGTCAAGAGATCTAGTTTCAAATCCCAGGCATTCTTCTCTGTGGTCTATGGTTAGACTTTCAGGAAAAACAAAAAAATTCTAAGAGAACATACATTTAAAATTTCTAGGCCTACCCGTCAGTCAAAGCTAAGAATGACTAATCAATGGCTCAGCAAGTGGTTCAAGCCCTAGAACCCAGACATCAAGTCTGGCTGAGAGTGATCAATGAATAGCAGAATCATTGACTAAATTGTTATTCATAGGAATGGATATACCTGGAACTATAAAAGCATACAGTTCTAGGTCCCTTCAACCTGAAGACATTGAACTTTACACAGGATGTGAAAACTCACTGAACCTTGAACACATTTCTATGAGATGTAATAGAGAAAACAGGGATCTACAATCTCCACCCGAGTTGTCATCTCAAACACACCAAATACACCGTTTTCTCAGGGTTCCTGGGTGGCTGAGTTTGGTTGAACATCCAACTCTTGGTTTCAGCTTGGGTCATGATCTAGGGGTAGTGTGATTGAGCCCCGCATTGGGCTCTCGGGGAGTCTGCTTGGGATTCTCTCTCTCCCTCTCGCTCTGACCCTCCCCCCTTTTGTGTGTGCACACTCTCTCTCAAATAAATACATAAATAAATAAAATCTTTTAAAAAATACACCAGTTTCTCTATTAACAGAGGCATTAAGGAGAACCAAAGCTAAAGCAAACTTGAATGCAATCCACTTCATCATTTTCTCTTATCCTCAATCCCCTTGATTTGGTGTTTTAGGGTAGTTCACTAAAATTTCTTTACCTTTTATACTCAGGTTTCTGAACACTCATCTGTTGTTGTTGTTTTTTTTTTTTTTTTCCCTCCCCAGATCTTTTTACCTGGTTTTTAGTCTTCCTAAAGTCCAAATTTTGATTTTTTTTTTTTTTTTTTTAGTATATGAGCCATTATATGTCTTGTTTTTCCCAGGCTAGTTTGAGTTATATCCCTGTCAATTGCAATTGGAAGTGTATCTTCCCAGCGGGAAATTATCTGCCTTATTAAAGAATAGTATAAATATCAGATAAATTAACAGATTTTGATCACTGTCCATAGTTCCAGTTCCAGGTAGGATTTGAGAATACACTGATGAATAAGACAAGGTCCTTACCCTCGAGAAGCTCAGTCTAGTTGAAGAGACAAGCATCTGTAGAAAAAACTAAAACGTAGCCTGTCTGACCATAGTTATGATGAGGTAATGGGAGGAAATGAGTTGGTTTCCTTAGAGAAGTTAGAAAGGCTCTATAGGAGAGAGAACATTTGAACTGGATAGGGAAGGCTGATTAGAAATTTTTCAAGTAGAGGTGCTCCTGGGTGGCTCAGTCGATTAAGCATCTGACTCTTGGTTTCAGCTCAGGTCATGATCTCAGGATCATGACATCGAGCCCTGGGTCAGGCTCTGTGCTCAGTGTAGAGTCTGCTTGAGATTGTCTCCCTCTTCCTCTGCCCACCCCCCCAATAAATAAGTAAATAAAATCTTTAAAAAAAGAAAATAAAATTTTCAAGTAGAGCAATTGCTCTCAATCAGAGGCACTTTTAACTTCCAGGATACATTTTTGCTTGTCATAACTTGGAGTGTGCCAGGCATGGTCCAAAAACATCCTACAATCTATAAACATCTTCCACAGCAAAGAATTAGCTGGCTCCAAATGCCAGTAGTCATAAGATTGAGAAACTCTGAATTAGAGCTATTAAGAAAGAACATTCTAGAACAAGGTGAATATAAAGCCAGGAGTCAGGTTTGTTCAGAGTGATGGCAATGTCTTGATGCAGGGGAAGATAGGTTGAAGGCAAATGACAAATAGTCTTTGAAAGTAAGGACTTTGAACATTGTCCTGTGGGTGTGGGAAGCTATCCAGGTTCTTTTAAGATTGTGATTAGAAAAAAGACCTCCTAAGTTTGAAATCCTTAAAATGGAACAGGTTACTGAGAATTTGAATGTGTGGGGCTACCAAAGATTAGGGGAGATAAGGATTCCCACAGAAGACAATTTTTGAGGACTATGAGGCGAGAACAATCAATGGGTTGTTAAAATTACTGCTGACTTTGACCAAAATGGTGCTAATGACATTGATGATGAAGGAAACCATTGGGTCTGGTTTCCCTCTAAAAATGTTTATTGGATACTGAGCCAAGCACAAGCCCTCCCTGCAAAGAGCCTTTTCCATCTCCCCTGTGCCATTTATTCCCTCTTTGGACATTGTGCCAATTCATCTTGGGAGAATTAAATATTTTTATAATGAGTCAGATGCTGGTGACAGGTGCCAGATTGACGACTCTGGAGGAGGAAGCTTGAAGTGCTCACGTTCCTCACACTGAGATGACAAGAAGACTTATGTGTGCTGAAAGATTTATCGTCAAGCTGTCCACAGGCACCTCTTTGGCCTCCAGAAAGTGGTCTAAATTTAGACACAATCTGGAAGGCTTATAGAGCCAAAAAGAAGTGTGTCATCATGTTGATGTTCTTCCCTCTTGTTACCTTTGGTGAAAGTAAACTAGAGCTTGTATTCAAACAAGGTCTACAACAATACTCAAAAGGTTGTACATGGCATTCTCCCACCTCCCTTCTGTGCCATCACCACTTTGTAGTCACTGAACTTTAGAGTTAAAAGAGATCCCAAAGATCATGTAATTCACCTGCTCTATTTTGCATATGAAGGAAGTGGAAGCCAGAATCAGATTCATGATTTACTCAGGATTGTACAAGCTGTCATAGAATAAACTAGAGAGAACTTCAAGTTCTTTCTTCTTTTTTGAGTGCTGTCCCACTCCGTTTCTTTTTTTTTACACCTTTATTGAGATACAATTGACACAACATTCTATAAGTTTAAAGTGTACAAATGTGATAATTTAATACACATATGTATTGCAAAATGATTACCACAATAAGGTTAGATGATACATCCTCCACCTCATATTATTACCTCATATTTTTTTTTTTTTTGTAGTGGTGGTGGTGAGAACATTTAAGATCTACTCTCAGCAGCTTTCAAGTATTGTTAACTTCAGTCACCATGATGTACATTAGATCCCCAGAACTCACCCATCTTATAACTGGAACCTTGTAACATTTGACCAACATCTCATTTCCCTAACCCCCCAGACCCTGACAACCACCATTCTACTCTCAGTTTCTGCTGAGTTTGGAGGTTTTTTAGATTCCACATATAAGTGAGATCATACAGTATTTGTCTTTCTCTAACTTATTTCACTTAGCATAATGTCCTCAAGGTTCATCCATGTTGTCACAAATGGCAGGATTTCCTTCTTTTTATCACTGAATAATATTCCATTGTATATATACACCACATTTTCTCTGTCCACTCATCCTTCAGTTGATACTCAAGGTGTTTCCATATCTTGGCTATTGTGAACAATGTTGAAATAAACATGGGGGTGCAGATATCTCTTTGAGATAGGGATTTTATTTTCTTAGAGTACCTAACCAGATCCACTTCTTACGTGGGTGCCCCTGTAGCCAACCTGACTCCCCTTCCCATCCTAACACCCTTCTCTCCCCAACTATGAATAACAGTAAGATTATCATTAGGGAGTGCCTAATCTCAGCCTGACACCATGATACACTCTTCACACATATTAATCCTGATTTTCTAACAACCTTGAGAAATAAGAATTATGGTGATCATCTACAGATGAGGAAACTGAGTCTCATAAAGGTTAAGATGACCTAAAATGATATAGTTAATAAACAGTAATTCAAAGCCAATGTCTGTATAACTGTGTTATGCTTTGCGGTCTATACAGGTCTGCTTCAAAAGTGTTCCTTCTATTCCTTGCAGCCTTAAAAACTTTCATGTCCATCAGGTGGCTCTTTTCAAGCAGTTGTCAGAGCTGATTGACAAAATTCACACTTTTTTTAAAGAAGGAGACATTGTATGTCAACTGTACTCAATAATAAAAAAAAAATTTAAACAATAAAAAAAGGAGGGGACTTTTTCCTCATTCCTGATTTTTCCTTCCATGTGAAGGAAGCTCCATTTGCATTTTGCAGATGGTTTTTCTCCCCTAGCTTGCTATTATCATAAAAGGGTATTGCATTTTGTCCAATACTCTTTTCTGCATTTATTGAGATGATCACGTGGATTTTCCCCCTCTTTATTCTAGTAATATGTGTGTTAAACTGATTGCTTTTTATATGTTGAACCAACCTTGCATTCCTGGGATGAATCTCACTTGGTTGTAGTGTATAATCCTTTTTATATATTGCTGGATTTAATTGCTAGTGTTTTGTAGAGGATTTTTGTGTCTATATTCATAAGGAATATAGGTCTCTCATTTTCTTTGTTGTGATGTCTTTGGCTGGCTCTGCTATCATGGTAATACTGGTGTCAGAATGAATTTTCTTTCTTCTGTTTTGTTTTGTTTTGTTTTGTTTTGTTTGGAAGAGTTTGAGAAGGATTGGGGTTAATTCCAGTACAAGAGGAAGTGGAGTGACCTATCTGCTGAGTTTGGAAAGGGCACCTCAACACAAGCAGCCTCCCCTACTCCCTCTTCCTTCACTCTCTCTTGTGAGTGAACTGCTTTCAGGGGGAGGGGGAGGCATGGTCTTCTCAGTTTTCAGTGCCCTAAAGTTTCAATGAGGAAAGGCCTGTTTGGGCCTAACATGATCTGTCCCTGTATGTGTAAAGTTGTCTAACTCTGGGATTCAGCATTAGGAAGACTACTTCCTTGCAGCACAAACTATTTTCTTAATTTCAACTTTATCTATAACAAAGGTAACATTTTGAACTTCTTTAACCTTAAATTTAAAGCCTGGTCTGAGAATAAAGACTTTATAAATCTTTCTAAGTTTTTGTTTAAATTCCAGTTAGTTAACATAGAGTGTAATATTATTTTCAGGTGTACAGTATGGTGATTCAGCACTTCCATATATCACCCAGTGCTCATCACAAGTACCCTCCTTAATCACCATCACCTCTTTAACCCACCTCCCCACCCACCTCCCTTCTGGTTATCATCAGTTTGTTCTCTATACTTAAGTCTGTTTCTTGGTTTGCCTCTCTCTCTTTCTCTTTCCTCCTTTGTTTTGTTTCTTAAATTCCACATATGAATGAAATCATATGGTATTTGCTTTTCTCTGACTGACTTATTTTGCTTAGCAAAACATTCTCTAGCTCCACCCACGTCATTGCAAATGGCACGATTTCATTCTTTTTGATGGCTGAGTAATATTCCATGATGTATATTGGTATATATATATCTTCTTTAATATATATATATCTTCTTTATCTATTTATCAGTCGATGGACACTTCAACTATTCTCCTAACTTGGCTATTGTAGATAATGTTGCTATAAACATCGGGGCACATGTACCCCCTTGAATTAATATTTTTTTGTATTCATTGTGTAAATACCTATTAGTGTGATTGCTGGATCATGGTTAGCTCATTTTTAACTTTTTGAGGAACGTCCATACTGTTTTCCACAGTGGCTGCACCAGTTTGCACTTCCGCTAACAGTGCAAGAGGGTTCCCCTTTCTCCACATCTTCACCAACACGTGTTGTTTCTTGTGTTGTTGATTTTAGCCCTTCTGACAGGTGGGAGGAGATATCTCATTGTGGTTTTGATTTGCATTTCTCTGATGATAAGTGATGTTGCGTATCTTTTCATGTGTCTATTGATCATCTGTATGTCTTCTATGGAAACATGTCTGTTCATGTCTTCTGCCTATTTTTAATTGGATTATTCATTTTTTGGGTGTTGAGTTTTATAAGTTCTTTATATATTTTGGATACTAACCTTTTATCAGACATGTCATTTGCAAATATCTTCTCCCATTCAGTAGGTTGCCTTTTAGTTTTGTTAATTGTTTCCTTTGCTGTGCAGAAGTTGTTTTATTTTGGTATAGTCCCAAGAGTTCATTTTGCTTTTGTTTCCCTTTATTTTGCTTTTGTTTCCCTTGCCTCAGGAGATATATCTAGAAAGAGTTTGCTGTAGCTGATGTCAAAGAGGTTACTGTCTGTGCTCTCTAGGATTTTTTATGATTTCATGTCTCATATTTATTTTTCCAAGTCTCATATTTAGGTCTTTAACCATTTCCAGTTAATTTTTGTGCCTGGTGTAAGAAAGTGGTCCAGTTGCTTGCTTTCTTTCTTTATTTTAAAGATTTTATTTATTTATTTGACAGAAAGAGAGATAGCGAGAGCAGAAACACAAGCAGGGGGAGTGGGAGAGGGAGAAGCAGTCTCCCCACCAAGCAGGGAGCCCGATGTGAGGTCATGACCTGAGCCGAAGGCAGACGCTTAACAACTGAGCCACCCAGGTGCCTCTCTTTCTTTATTTTTTTGCATGTTGCTGTCCAGTTTTCCCAACACCATTTGTTGAAGAGACATTCTTTTCCCACTGGATATTTTTTCCTGCTTCGTTGAAGATTAGTTGATCATATTAATTGTGGGTTCATTTCTGGGCTTTCTATTCTGTTCCACTGATCTATGGGTCTATTTTATGCTTTATGATTTAAGATCCCCTCATTCTCCATTTATCTCTTGCCAAGTGCAGCTTAGAGAACTTAGTCACCCACATGAATAGGTATCTTCCAGCCTCTTTGTGGCCCCTTACCAACCAATTCATCGCCTCTGGATATCCTTTTAAAAGATAACAAACCAATAATTAGTAAGGTAATTAACAGTTTACAAAGTGCTCCCAAGGCTTTATTTCATTTAATCTATATAACTCTATTTTTTTATTTAAATTCAATTAGCCAACATATAGTACATCATTAGTTTGAGGTTAGTGTTCAATAATTTATCAGTTGCATATAACACCCAGTGCTCATCACATCCCGTGCCCTCCTTAATACAACTCTCTTTAAATGGTGGGTTTATTGTCCATATTTTTTCAGTTGAGAAGACTGAGATTCAAGAGCAAGTACAACCACCTGCGCCTATGAACCCCTCCTCTCTTCCACAGCCCTGAGGTCATCAATCAATGATAACCTTTCTCTTTATACTTATCCCTTTCCTTTTAGAATCTTTCACTAATACTATAAACATGTTCAGGTCTCACATATCCTTTAGAAAATCATCTGACCTATAGTTACTCTATTAACCATTCAGTGTCTATCTTTCCTTAATCAGCCAATCTCTGAGAAGACCAGTGGACACTTGATAAATTCATGGCCTCCTCCTTACTTCTTCTTTTTTTTTTAAAGATTTTTATTTATTTATCTGACAGAGAGAGACACAGCAAGAGAGGGAACACAAGCAGGGGGAGCAGGAGAAGGAGAAGCAGGCTTCCCACGTAGCAGGGATCCCAATGCGGGGCTCTATTCCAAGACCCTGAGATCATGCCTCTTTGGTTAGATTTATTCCTAAGTATCTTATGGTTTTGGGTGCAATTGTAAATGGGATCGACTCCTTAATTTCTCTTTCTTCTCTCTTGTTGTTGGTGTATGGGAATGCCACTGACTTCTGTGCATTGATTTTATATCCTGCCACTTTACTGAATTCCTGTATGAGTTCTAGCAGTTTGGGGGGGAGTCTTTTGGGTTTTCTACATAAAGTATCATATCATCTGCAAAGAGTGAGAGTTTGACTTCTTTGCCGATTTGGATGCCTTTTATTTCTTTTTGTTGTCTGATTGCTGTGGCTAGGACTTCTAATACTATGTTGAATAGCAGTGGTGATAGTGGACATCCCTGCTGCGTTCCTGACCTTAGTGGGAAAGCTCTCAGTTTTTCCTCATTGAGAATGCTATTCACTGTGGGTTTTTCAAAGATGGCTTTATGATATTGAGGTATATACCCTCTATCACTATACTCTGAAGAATTTTGATCAAGAAAGGATGCTGTACTTTGTCAAATGTTTTTTCTGCATCTATTGAGAGGGTCATGTGGTTCTTGTTCTTTCTTTTATTAACGTATTGTATCACATTGTTTGATTTGCAGATGTTGAACCAACCTTGCATCCCAGGGATAAATTCCACTTGGTCGTGGTGAATAATCCTTTTAATGTACTGTTGGATCGTATTGGCTAGTATTTTGGTGAGAATTTTTGCATCCATGTTCATCAAGGATATTGGTCTGTAGTTCTCCTTTTTGATGGGGTCTTTGTCTGGTTTTGGGATCAAGGTAATGGTGGCCTCATAAAACAAGTTTGGAAGTTTTCCCTCCATTTCTATTTTTTGGAACAGTTTCAGAAGAATAGGTATTAATTCTTCTTGAAATGTTTGGTAGAATTCCCCTGGGAAGCCATCTGGCCCTGGGCTTTTGTTTGTTGGGAGATTTCTGATGACTGCTTCAATTTCCTTAGTGGCTATAGGTCCGTTCAGGTTTTCTATTTCTTCCTGGTTCAGTTTTGGTAGTTTATGCATCTCTAGGAATGCATCCATTTCTTCCAGATTATCTAATTTGCTGGCATATAGTTGCTCATTTAATGCCATTTTAAAAGAGTTGTCGCATCCAAATCCGAGTCTGCTATCAAGATATTATTTGTGTTAATGATATGACTGTACACTACCCATCACCATCAACCCATCTAGGTTTTAGCATTCATCAGTTGAGTAATTAATGAAATTCTACCTCCTTCAGGAAGCCTTCTTCAACTGATAAAGGTGAGGTGATTCTTTTCTATACTTCTAACTTATTTTGGCATTGTATCCCTCCACTAGATATCCTTCATTCTCCTTTCTTCTTTCCTTTTACACATACATATTTTATACTTGTGTGTGTCTATATATATATAAACACACACACACACATCCCTATGCATATGATTGTGTGTATTTATTTGTAAGTGTATGTTTATATGAACACAAACAACCATCTACACTAAACCTACATGTATTAACAAATGTGTATACACACACACAAACTATATATATGCCATATGTGTATTCATCTCCATTATTGAGTAAATGTATAGGAAAAACACTTAGGATAAGGATAAGAACAGAATTAGCTGTAAATCACAGAATTTCAAAGCTGAAGAGAACTTAGCAATTAATGGTCCAATCCCTTTATTTTACAGATGAAAAATGAGAACTCAGAGAAGGAAAGTGGCTTACCTGTTGTTATTTTGGTGAAATGGAGACAGAACTGAGACAAAAACTCTGGTCATCTGGCATCATGGCTTATGTGCTGTTCCATTCCTGTCCATCCACACTGAAGCACAAGATTTAGTTCTGACATTCTCTGGAATATCTCTAACTCCATCCCTTAAGACTCTACATGATTCATTCTCTTTCTGGTACTTTTTGGTCAACCCCTAATCTCCATCACCCTTGCCAGCTTCCACATGAAATTTTAAAGTCCCATTCTCTAGGGAATAAGAAAGATCTGCTGACCAAGTGCCCAAGTCATACTGGCCTCCTCAGTGAGTATGACACTAATAAGATTTATAACATGACCAGGGCTTGCAATTGGTAGTGAAAACTGGAGAGTTACCCCAATAAATATTTGACATGATTTTGAGAGCAATAAAATATTTTACTTTTTTGCCCACAGTTTTCTCTGAGAGGAAGGAGAGACAAAGACACTAGAGGGCAAGATAATAGTGCCATAATTCTTCCTGAAGGAGATTATGGTTGTCCAACTCTGGATAGATTTCTCTGCAGGTATGAAGAGGTGTCAGACTGGGCTAGGAGTCACTGTTTTCCACATTAACAATTTCCAGATACTTGGGAAACTATCTTATGAAACAATTTATGAGGCTTGGGATAAGGAACAATTTCCTAAACTCTGTCATCAGAGTTTGGATAAAGTTTCTTTTCTGTGATGCATCAAGTCCTGACATTTGGTTTGTTTGCCATGCCCAGTGCTTCAGGATTCCAACATTTAATTCCAAGATGCAAGAATGCAAGAGTATGAAGGCATCTTAAAGGATATTCCAGTTTAACCTCAGTCGGTTGATAGGATACTGTTTAGTATTCCCATCAAGAAGTCCCCCACCAACTTTCTGTGGATATATCCATTGATTAGGAGCTCACTGACTCATGAGCTAGAATAAGTTAATTCATGATAACTGTGACTATAAAAACTCTTCCTTATCTGAGCTGTTCCTTCCGTACATGTCTCTAATGGTCCTATTTTTGTCCTCTAGAGCTACATGGATTTAAATCAAATTTTTCCTCTCTGTGATAAATCTCAGATATTTGAACAACATTCACTTCTAACCATTCACAGACAGACCCTGTTGGAGACCTTCAAAGCTCCCATTATGTGTTACAAAAGGGGGCCAGTACTGGACACTGGTTGACACACAGGATCTTAGATGCCCATTCTCTTGGTTTAGATTCCCCTAGAACCAGACATTGAGATAAGGATTAAAGTTCAAGTAGTTTATTAGAGAGGTGATCTTAAAAAGAAAAATATCTGTAGGGGAGTAAGGATGTGAAATGGGGTTAGGAAGGCAATCAATAAACAATGAGCTATGAAGCAAGTTACCACTGAGGACAATAGTCGCTAAATCCTATTGAGGTCAGTATGGAACACATGCCTCAGGATTATCCATAAAGAGAGGGAGCTGGTGGTTTTATCCACCCCCTCCTGTCAATCATTGCTTGCAGAAAGCTTGAGGGCTGTTTTAGAGGAATATTAATTCCCAACCACTTCCACCTACTACTGCATAGGAAGAATAAGCTCCAGCAGCCAGTGAAAACCCTCAGGCAAAGGAATATAGATGCTGGCAGTCAAAAATCAGCCAACTTACATGAAAAATATATGGACTGAGGGGACATGAATGGACATCAATAGTTTCTGCTTCTCCCATTCAATGTTAGCTTAAGGAGCGGTGGCATCCAACAATGAGAATACAGTAAACTAACCATGGGTTGGCATTTAAAGGCTTCTGTCTCCCCTGGTTCAGCTCAGCAGAGAGGAGAAATTAAAAACACAGGAGGGGTAAATTGTGTCAAAAGTGGGCCATATAACCCATACACATCCTCTAGTTACAAATCCCCTGAGCAGGCATCTGAAAACTTTGTCCTGTGGGCCAAATCCTGTTTCCATTTGGCCTATGAGCCAGGTTAGGAAAAAAGAAGAAAATTTCAAGACATCTGAAAATTATATGAAATTCAAATTTCAGTGTGTATAAATAAAGTATTATTGGAATACAGCCACACTCATTCATTTATGTATTGTCTATGGTTGCTTTCACACTATAACTGCAGAGTTGAGTAGTTGCGACAGGGAACATATGGCCTACAAAGCCTAAAATATTTACTTTTTGTCCCTTTACAGAAAAACTTTGCTGGCTCCTACACTAGAAACTTGGATAGGTCTGGACTGTAGTGGGGAGGTGAGAAGATGGAAATCATAAGGAGAGTTTGACATTAACACTAAAGCATTTGGGTCTGAGAAATGAATATAATAGCTAGTGTTCTAATATCTTAAAGTGGCTCAGAAGTAAAGGAACAAGACCAAGATGTTAATGAGATTTTTGCAGAGTAGAGTTGGAGTAGTTATAGGAAGAACTAAAACTATTTCATGTTTATCCTCCAGAGAAGGTATATTCATATACGTACATCTTGGTTGTATATGTGTAGTTTTGGGGTTTTTTGTTTTTTGTTTTTATGTCTCCAAACACTTAAAATGGAGCCCTGTGTCTTCACAGCACCTTTAAGGCTATACTCATCTGGCTCCTATCTAACCTTCTGAGCAAATCACCCTCCACCTTCTTTGCTCCCTAGGACACACCACTGCCCCGCCCCCGCCACCTTGTCTCCCAATCTACTTGCTCCTCCTCAAACTTCCTAAACTCTTTTTCCCTCCTGGGACTCTCTATTTTTTCTTCCCTACCTGACATCCTTCTCTCTCAACTCATTAAATAGCTGTTTCATTCTTAGGTTTCAGGTGTCAGCCTATATGTCACCCACTCAGGGAAGCCACTTAAACTGGTTTTACCCCACCACCTTATTTGTTTTTTTCAGAGCAACTGACCTCTATCTAAAGTTGTGTGTGTGTTTATCTAATACATAAAATAGTCTGTGAGCTCCAGGAGGACAGAGGTTTTGTCTTTTGTTCATCACTATATCCCCAGCTCCTTAAAAGGTTGCATATAATTCCTTCCTCTCAATTTCGCCCTGAACCTAATGCTGCACTGAAAAAATTAAGTTTTAAAATTTTAAAAATATAATTGGCCATTTAAAGCAAAAAAAAATGCATTTTGGGGCTGTTGGCATAAGTAGAAGTAAAATGTATGAGAAGAAAAGAATGAAGTTCAGCAAAGAGAAATGAAAACATACTATTTTAAGGTTCTTCTATGCATGAATCAGTATAATATCATTTGAAGGTAAACTCTGATAAGTTATAGTATAAACTCTAAAGCAACCATTAAAATAACACAGCAAAGAACCTTACCTAATCAGCTAACAAAAGAGATAAGATGAAATCATGAAAAAAAAAAAAAGATGAAATCATGAAAACTGCTCAACCCAAAGCAAATCAGAAAAGAGATGAAAGGGGACAAAGAAAAGATGGGACAAATATTAAGCAAATAGCAAGTAGTAGCCTTAAACCAAATCATATTAACAATTACATTAAATATAAATCACAGCACTACTCCATTTAAAAGGCAGAGATTGTCAGAATGGATAAAATAACAAAACCCAAACATACACTAGAAACATGCTTTAAGTATAAAGACTCAGACAGGTTACAGGTAAAAGGATGAAGAAGCATGCCATGCTAATCAAACAAAAACTGGAGTGGCTATCTTAATATCAAACAAAGTACCATCGAAAGAGACAAGTTACCTTCAGGAGAGGTGGTAAAAGTATTCATTGCTTTGTGTAAGTCTAAAATAAAAATATTACAAAGAAAATAATTGCATCTATTAGGCACTTAGTAAATATTCATTGAATAAATTAATATGTGTCTTTGAAGATATCAAAATAGCAAAATCATAGGATGTTCAAAGACATTGTCATTTGGTGACATGGTGTTGGCCTTATAGACCTGGGCATGGATCCTAGCTCTACTGTTTAGATGAATATGTAATTACCCTAGGCAAATTCCTTAATCTCTCTGAACCCCTTTCATTATTTCTAATTTGGGAAAGAATACCTACCTCTGTGAGAGACTGTAAGCATTAGTGAGATAATGATGCTTACAAAGTCCCGAGGTACACAGTAGGGCTAAAAAATTCCTGGCCTCTGCTGTTATCATTACTATTAGACTGAAGTTGGAAAAGGTCTTCTAGGGCCCACGCCTGACATCACAAAGACACAGAGGTCAAGGGAAGTTAGGGGCTTAATCACGGCCTTGTTGTGAGCTCAGCTGCAGAGTCAGGACTGGGATCCAGATCAACAGTCTCTCAAGTTCTGTGCACTTTTACTTTACCATCCTGCCTCCAGCTTAACACCAGACATCAATTGTAGGCATTCTCCAGAGTTCTTGGAAGTTGAATGCCATCTTGTGTGTAAAAAAATGCCTTTGCTAACCAAATAATGTTTGTGTGAAACATCTTTGCAGCAAACTTAGAGATGGTGTTTCTCATTCCCCCAGCAGCCTGGAACCCAAGCAGAGTTCAACAGTGCAGAGTAATCATACTCTGATTTTTCTATCCCTTTTTTATATACCTATTTTGAGCTCTTCCATGTCCTGGGACTTTAATGCTTACTCTAAATAAAGAAGAAAGATGACTAAGCCATTTTGGCTCTGCTCCCCTCCCTCTTGAGTATCTCACGAGAATGAACCCTCTAATGTCTCTGGAGCGAACCAAATACCGCAGAGAGAAATACTCCGTGAAAGCAAGGATTACTCTGCGCTAAATAATAATTGACCTAGAGAGTTGAGATTTGGCTATACTTTATATGGCAGAGAATTAGCCTACGAAGCAAGGGGGGAATAAGAACAATACCCTGTGCTAAAAAGAAGCACTAGACTAGGAATTTAGAGACCTGGGTTTTAGTACTTAGTCTGCCAAGAGATCTCTGATGGCTTTGGGGAATTCCTAAAACCACTTTGGAGGTCAGTTTTCTTGTCTATAACAGGAGGGGGTTGACATAATAATAGATTATGTCACCTCCCCTTCCTGGCCTATCTTGCTAAGATCATTCATTAGCTATGAAGGGAGATGAGAGAAAGCAGGCAGGCAAAATGGGCTAAGGGGCATATATAAGAAGGAGCAAAGAGAGGGGCAGAAAACCAAATGAGAAGGAAGATAGGAATGAAATTAAGACTGAATCAGGTATGGGGAAGCTAGATGGATTTTGCAGTCACTCTTGGAGATGTGATACACTAGAGGTTTAGGAATGAGGCAGCTGAGAAGATTGGCTCAAAGGCTTGAAGAATCTCCATGAGAAATTGTGTTAATGAAATTTGCACAGTTTGCCCCTTCCTCATGCCTTCTGCTGCCTGGTGGATTATCATCCAGACTGGAGTGTTTCTGATCTCATCTAATTTTCTTCCCAGAGAGAGACGAGGATACTAAGACCATCTGCTCTGGTGTTCCCTTCTGGATTACACCCCACCTAGGGGCTTGCTGTGGGAAGGATGAAGCCATGTCCCCACAGTTTCTCTTCTCTTGCTGAAAAAAAAAACAAAAAAACAAAAAACATCCATAAATCCAGAGTCTCACATGTACTAGCCTCTTGTCCCTACTCAACAGCTCCGGCTCCACCCCACCACCAAGTACACAGCTGGCAACAGTGCTGTTTCCATGGTGATAATGAATGGCAACAGGCAGTAATCAAGAAGGGTCGCTGGAGTCATAAGTCATTACAGATTGCATTTAAAGGGACACAGACACCTTTAAAATGATAAATGACTTCTTTATAGCCTCTCCCTGCTCCAGTCTCCCAGGAAAAAAGGTATACTGGGCATTTGTTTTGCATGTTTACTTTTTTTTTCCTCATTGGACAATGGAATCACATTTGTCAGTTTTTCCATGAGGATGTCCTAAACCTACACACTAGGGTTTAAGACACTTGGAAAGGCAGCCTAGGCAAAAATGAAATCCTTCTCTATTCCTGGCAGAACCTGAAATTTCTAGATAACAGATTCATCTATCTGGTTCATTAAAGACATGAGAGTTCCAAGTGTTTTATTGAAAGTCAAATAGTCCTAGGAATCACGTCCACTAAGATTTCAGCTGCATTTCAGAATAATTGAACATTACATTGAATTTGGGTTCAGAACACATGGGCTTGAGTTTCAGCCATGCCCCCAAAATGGTGACCTTGGGCAAATTCCTTAAGCTTTTTTGAGCCTTAATGTTTTAATCTTCAAATTCAAGATCATAAAACTTAGCTTGGAGGGTTGTTGTGAGGAGCAATTGAGAGCCTAGATTCGGAAAGAGCATATATACCATACCATACTTCCCTAATGAACAATGCCTTTTACACATATCATTTTAAAATACCAGTTTAGAGGTGAGTGTAATAGGTACAATAGAAAAAAAAAATCCTACTTTAGATAAGGCTGGGTAGGGATGGGGTATTTTACTGTGTGACTTTGGGGAAGTCACTTGTCTTTTCTGAATCATTTGTTTCTTAATCTGGAAAATGGGAATGCTAACTTCTGTCCTGCCTGTTGGTGGGCATTGAACATCAAATGAAATAACTCATGTCTAAGTGCCCCACATATAAACTGCTCAGTATTATCCAAATGTAAGCTATCGTCATTTAGAAAGCATCTTGCAAAACCAAGATTGGGATAGTAATCCCATTCAACTTTCCTTTTTTCTTGTTGCAAACCTTCCATTTCAGACCTAAAGTAGTGTCTCTTTAAAGTCCAATCCTCCATGAGTTAAAAATAAATTCCTCATTTCACCCTCTAATTTATACTGGTGTCTTTACTGTTCCCTCCAGTCTCCAAAGCTGAAAGTTCTCTAATGGTCTTATTGACAACTTGAGATCAAATAAGCGTGTTAATATAGAACAGACATTTATTTGATCTGAAGAGCAGGAGAGTTGGTACTGAAATGGTTTTTGCATAACAGGTATTCCTCATGGCAAAACATACAATTATTTTTGAGATCTCTTTGTGGACTGAGTTTTAAACTAAATTGCATGCCATTAATATTTCTCTCTGACTGTTGGTCTCAGTTTTTTTAATTAGGTAACATCTGAGGCAGGGTGCAATTTAGATACACAATGGTCCATCTTCTATATTAAGAGATATTAATAATAATATTAGTGATTAATTATGCATGTCACCTCACAGAGGTCCTAATGCAAGCACAAATCAGCTGCAGCAACCTAAGAAATTCAACTCTGCTTATTCACATACTGGGAAGGTGTGTGTCTGTGGCCCTCTAGGTGTCTTCATTGCATAAATCTTATCATTAAATTTCCCTTATGTGGCTTATTTAAAAAACAACAACAACAACTTTCTACTGCCTTGCATCTGGAACTTTAGAAATTTATATTTTATCTGAAAATAGCATCACTAAAGGTTTTGTCACACAGTTTCTTATGTCACTATAGAAACTTTTTAAAAAAATTTTTATTATGTTATGTTAGTCACCATACAATACATCATTAGTTTTTGATGTGGTGATCCACGATCCATTGTTTTCGTATAACACCCAGTGCTCCATGCAGTACGTGCCCTCCTTAATACCCATCACCGGGCTAACCAATCCCCCCTCCCGCCTCCCCTCTAAAACCCTGTTTGTTTCTCAGGTCCATAGTCTCTCATGGTTCATCTCTCCCCCCAAACCCCCCCCCCCCCACATTTTTCCCTTCCTTCTGGTGTCCTCCATGCTATTCCTTATGTTCCACAAATAAGTGAAACCATATGGTAATTGACTTTCTCTGCTTGGCTTATTTCACTTAGCATAATCTCCTCCAGTCCCATCCATGTTGATGTAAAAGTTGGGTATTCATCCTTTTTGATGGCTGAGTAATATTCCATTGTATATATGGACCACATCTTCTTTATCCATTCATCTGTTGAAGGGCATCTCAGCTCTTCCCGCAGTTTGGCTATTGAGGACACTGCTGCTATGAACATTGGGGTGCATATGGCCCTTCTTTTCACTACATCTGTGTCTTTGGGGTAAATACCCAGTAGTGCAATTGCTGCGTCATAGGGTAACTCTATTTTTAAAATTTTGAGGAACCTCCACACTGTTTTCCAAAGTGGCTGTACCAACTTGCATTCCCACCAACAGTGTAAGAGGGTTCCCCTTTCTCCACAACCTCTCCAACATTTGTTGTTTCTTGCCCTGTCCCTTTTTGCCATTCTAACTGGTATAAGGTGGTATCTCAATGTGGTTTTGATTTGAACTTCCCTGATGGCTAATGATGATGAACATTTTTTCATGTGTCTGTTAGCCATTTGTATGTCTTCTTCAGAGAAGTGTCTTTTCATATCTTCTGCCCACTTTTTGACTTGATTATTTGTTTTTTGGGTGTTGAGTTTGAGAAGTTCTTTATAGATCTTGGATACCAGCCCTTTATCTGTAGTGTCATTTGCAAATATCTTCTCCCATTCTGTGGGTTACCTCTTTGTTTTGTTGATTGTTTCTTTTGTTGTGCAGAAGCTTTTTATCTTGATGAAGTCCCAAAAGTTCATTTTTGCATTTGTTTCACTAGCTTTTGGAGATGTATCTTGAAAGAAGTTGCTGTGGGTGATGTCAAAGAGGTTACTGCCTATGTTCTCCTCTAGGATTTTGACGGATTCCTGTCTCGCATTGAGGTCTTTCATCCACTTTGAGTTTATCTTTCTGAATGGTGTTAGAGAATGATCAAGTTTCATTCTTCTGCATATGGCTGTCCAATTTTCCCAGCACCATTTATTGAAGAGACTGTCTTTTTTCCATTGCATGTTTTTTCCTGCTCTGTCAAAGATTATTTGACCATAGAGTTGAGGGTCCATACCTGGGTTCTCTATTCTGTTCCATTGGTCTGTATGTCTGTTTTTGTGCCAGTACCATGCTGTCTTGGTGATCACTGCTTTGTAATATAGCTTGAAATCGGGCAATGTGATGCCCCAGCTTTGTTTTCCTTTTTCAACATCTCCTTGGCGATTCGGGGTCTTTTCTGATTCCATACAAATTTTAGGATTGTTTGTTCCAGCACTTTGAAAAATGTCATTGGAATTTTGATCGGGATGGCATTGAAGGTATAGATTGCTCTGGGTAGCATAGACATTTTAACAATGTTTATTCTTCCAATCCATGAGCATGGAATATTTTTCCATCTTTTTGTGTCTTCTTCAATTTCTTTCATGAGCGCTTTGTAGTTCCTAGAGTATAGATCCTTTACCTCTTTGGTTAGGTTTATTCTGAGGTATCTTATGGTTTTTGGTGCTATTGTAAATGGAATCGTTTCTCTAATTTCTTTTTCTACAGTTGTGTTGTTAGTGTATAAGAAAGCAACTGATTTCTGTGCACTGATTTTGTATCCTGCCACGTTACTGAATTGCTGTATGAGTTCTAGTAATTTGGGGGTGGAGTCTTTTGGGTTTTCCACATAAAGTATCATATCATCTGCAAAAAGAGAGAGTTTGACTTCTTCTTTGCCAATTTGAATACCTTTTATTTCTTTTTGTTGTCCGATTGCTGTTGCTAGGACTTCTAGTACTATGTTGAGCAACAGTGGTGAGAGTGGGCATCCTTGACGTGTTCCTGATCTTAAAGGAATGGCTCTCAGCTCTTCCCCATTGAGGATGATATTCGCTGTGGGTTTTTCATAGATGGATTTTATAAACTTGAGGAATGTTCCCTCTATCCCTATACTCTGGAGAGTTTTAATCAGGAAAAGATGTTGTATTTTGTCGAATGCTTTTTCTGCATCAATTGAGAGGACCATATGGTTCTTCTCCCTCCTCTTATTAATGTGTTCTATCACACTGATTGATTTGCGAATGTTGAACCACCCTTGCATCCCGGGGATAAATCCCACTTGGTCGTGGTGGATGATCCTTTTAATGTATTGTTGGATCCTATTAGCTAGGGTTTTGTTGAGGATTTTGGAATCCATATTCATCAGGGATATTGGTCTGAAATTCTCCTCTTTGATGGGGTCTTTGCCTGGTTTGGGGATTAAGGTAATGCTGGCTTCAGAATGAGTTTGGAAGTTTTCCTTCTGTTTCTATTTTTTGAAACAGCTTCAGTAGAATAGGTATTATTTCTTCTTTGAATGTTTGGTAGAATTCCCCAGGGAATCCATCAGGCCCTGGACTCTTGTTTTTTGGGAGGTTTTTGATCACTGCTTCAATCTCGTTACTGGTTATTGGCCTATTCAGGTTGTCAATTTCTTCCTGTTTCAGTCTTGGCAGCTTATAGGTTTCCAGGAAGGCCTCCATTTCATCCAGATTGCTCAGTTTATTGGCATATAGTTGTTGATAATAATTTCTAATAATTGGGGCGCCTGGGTGGCTCAGTTGGTTAAGCGACTGCCTTCGGCTCAGGTCATGATCCCGGAGTCCTGGGATCGAGTCCCACATCAGGCTCCCGGCTCGGCAGAGAGCCTGCTTCTCCCTCTGACCCTATCCCCTCTCATGCTGTTTCTCTTTCTCTCTCTCTCAAATAAATAAATAAATAAAATCTTTAAAAATAATAATAATAATAATTTCTAATAATTGTTTCTATTTCCTTGGTGTTAGTCGTGATCTCTCCCCTTTCATTCATAATTTTATTAATTTGGGTCCTTTCTCTTTTCTTTTGAATAAGTCTGGCCAGTGGTTTTCGATCTTATTAATTCTTTCAAAGAACCAACTTCTAGTTTCGTTGATCTGATCTACTGTGTTTCTGGTTTCTTTTTTTTTTTTTTTTTAAAGATTTTATTTATTTATTTGAGAGAGAGAGAATGAGAGAGAGCAAGCACATGAGAGGGGGGAGGGTCAGAGGGAGAAGCAGACTCCCTGCCGAGCAGGGAGCCCGATGCGGGACTCGATCCAGGGACTCCAGGATCATGACCTGAGCTGAAGGCAGTCGCTTAACCAACTGAGCCACCCAGGCGCCCGTGTTTCTGGTTTCTAATTCATTGATTTCTGCTCTAATTTTAATTATTTCTCTTCTAATGCGTGGCTTAGGCATTGTTTGTTGCTTTTTCTCTAGTTCTTTAAGGTGTAGAGTTAGTTGGTGAATTTGGGATTTCTCTATTTTTTTGAGTGAGGCTGGGATGGCTATGTATTTCCCCCTTAGGACCGCCTTTGCAGTATCCCATAGGTTTTGGACTGATGTGTTTTCGTTCTCATTGATTTCCATGAATTGTTTAAGTTCTTCTTTGATTTCCTGGTTGACCCAAACATTCTTGAGCAGAGTGGTCTTTAGCTTCCAAGTGTTTGAATTTCTGCCAAATTTTTTCTTGTGATTTGAGTTCCAGTTTTAAAGCATTGTGGTCTGAGAATATGCAGGGAATAATCTCAATCTTTTGGTATTGGTTGAGACCTGATTCGTGACCCAGTATGTGGTCTATTCTGGAAAAAGTTCCATGCATGCTCGAGAAGAATGAGTGTTCTGTTGTTTTAAGGTGGAATGTTCTGTAAATATCTATAAGGTCCATCTGGCCCAATGTATCATTCAAAGCTCTTGTTTCCTTGTTGATTTTCTGCTTAGATGATCTGTCCATTGCTGAGAGTGGAGTATTGAGGTCTCCTACAATTAACGTATTGTTATTAATATGACTCTTTATTTTGGTTAACAGTTGGCTTATGTAGATGGCTGCTCCCATGTTGGGGGCATAGATATTTACAATTGTTAGATCTTCTTTTTGGATAGGCCCTTTAAGAATGATATAGTGTCCTTCTGTGTCTCTTATTACAGACTTTACTTTAAAATCTGATTTGTCTGATATTAAGAATTGTTACCCTAGCTTTCTTTTGAGGTCCGCTGGCATGGAAGATGGATCTCCATCCCTTCACTTTCAGTCTGGATGTATCTTTAGGTTCAAAATGTGTCTCTTGTAG
>NC_058415.1:77137356-77171025 GCF_002201575.2 Neomonachus schauinslandi | reverse complement strand
CTGACGTTATTCTGATGTTCCTCCCTCTGTACGTAAGGAATCTCTTCTCCCTAACTGCCCTTAAGATGGTTGCCTTGGTTCTAAGATTTGCAAGTTTTACTATTACATGCCGGGGTGTTGGCCTGTTTTCCTTGATCTTGGGAGGGGTCCTCTCTGCCTCTAGGACGCGAATGTTTGTTTCCTTCCCCAGATTAGGGAAGTTCTCAGCTACGATTTGCTCAAATACATCTTCTAGTCCTCTCTCTCTCTCTACTCCCTCCAGGATTCCCATTATTCTGACATTTCAGTCATATTCAGACTTTCAGTCTGGATGTATCTTTAGGTTCAAAATGTGTCTCTTGTAGGCAGCATATGGATGAGTCCTGTCTTTTTTTTCCAATCTGCAATCTTGTGCCATTTTATGGGAGCATTTAGGCCATTCACGTTGAGAGTGATTATTGAAAGATATGAATTAATTGTCATCATGTTGCCTGTGAAGACATTGTTTTTATAGATTGTCCCTGTAAATTTCTGTTGTATATCACTGTTGGGGTCTTTCTCCTTTTATAGAACCCCCCCTTAATATTTCATATTACCATATAATAATGGTGTCACTTATTTCTCTGATTCTATTTTCATGGATTCTGAGTTGTTTTTCCCTGGCCTCCTCTTTTCCCTTTTTATCTATTATATTGTCTTCCAGGTCGCTTATTCGTTCTTCTGCCTCAGTTACCCTAGCTGTTAGATTATCTAGATTGGATTGGATCTCATTGATAGAATTTTTAAGTTCTGCCAATTCAGCTTTCATTTCTGCCCTTAGAGACTCTATGTTGCCATTAATTGATTTCTCCATTCTAGCCATTGTCTTCACAATTGCTAGCCTGAATGCCATCTCCGACATCTTGGTTATATCTGCATCCATTTGTAAATCTGCAGCATAAATCATAATCTCTGAGTCTTTTCTATTTTGGGGGCTCCTCCTCCTAGTCATTCTGTTGATGGGTGTTTGAGGGAATGTATAGAGTCCAAATTATTGACCAGAACCCAAGCAAGATGCATCTGTTTTCTGGGACCTTAGGGTTGCTGGCCTCTTGTTTTCCCAGCCTGTCTAGCCTGTCTTCTGCAGGAGGGGCCTGCTGCGCTGTTACTCAGGCAACCCTGTTTGGGCGGAGTTGCCCTGCCCCCCCTATGGTGGGGGATGGGCTCAGCGGGAAACAGTTTTTGGGGCTTTTGTTCTCTGGCAGTTTTCCCTGGTGTCTTTCTTTGTCTCTTCCGTGAGTCAAAGCAGAAGAGACCGTTTCCAACCCTCTGCTTCAGAGCAGAGAGATCGCAGTCTGTTCTTCAGTGAGCTCTCCAGGCCACACCGTCTCCGTTTCTGTCCGTGCTGCTATAAACTGCAGCGGCCTGGGTTGTGTGCCCCTCCGCAGTGCTCCCAGTCCTGTCCAGGTCGGGGTGCATCTCTGCCCTTTGTGCTTCTAAAACTGCCAGCCGCCCCCAGTTCGCAGGTGCGACCCCACTGCTCTGGGTTTCCACCCTGGGGGCTGCCCTAAAGTCCTTTCCCTGCCGCTACCGGACTGCGAGTCTGTGCCCCGTCCCCAGCACGCGAGGCTGTCACTCACCGGCGGTGTAGGATCCCCACGACAGGCACCCTCCCGCTGCCGTTTATCCTCCGATATCTGCCCACGGAATCAGGGCTCCCTGCTTCGTACCTCAAAACCAACCGCCTGTGAATATTCTGCTTGTAGAGATCCAGATCTTCTTACATCTCAGGCTGGTTTCGTGGGTGCTCAGAGTGGTCTGGTAGATATCCAGCTCAATTCCGGGGACCAGTTGAAATAGGGTCCCCTACTCCTCTGCCATCTTTCCTTCCCTGTCACTATAGAAACTTAATTCAGACTCCTGTATTTCATCCAACTCTTCAGGTTAAAGGCGATATATTAATCTAAACCACTATCATAATTGTTAGTATTGTCATCATTGTTATTGTTGAATTTGTGTTACTTGAATTAATTTGATTTTATATTTTGATGTATAAATTTGAAGTTCCAGAAATGATCTTATGTATTTTTTTATTTACTTACCACAAATCTCTGTCCCTACCTCTGGGAGAGATGATTAACCTGTTTACCATATGTACTTTCTTAACAGAAAAGGGAAGTAGAGATGCCCCAGAGAAAATGCAATATTCCTCTTGTTTCCAAACCCTAACAACCTCAATGCAGACTGCCCCAGTGTTCTCTGGAATGTCATTCCAAGACCCAGCTGTCCAGTGCAGCCCAATTCCTTTGTCATTTATGCCCATTTCTTGCCATGGAGCAAATCTTGTCAAAGAAGGGCACACTCACTCCTGAACCTGTCCACTTGCCCACAGTCCATCCTGCTTCCTCCCAGTCTATCATCTGTTAACCAGCAATAGCAACTTAGCACTTAGTTTTTTCTCTTTCCAGCCTGGCTCTGATCACCTCAGCCATAAAGCAAGTTTTCTCCATCTTGGCATTATTGACATTTGGGGTCAGATGATTCTATGGTGTGGATGATTGTCCTGTGCATTGTAAGATGTCAAAAGCATTCTTGACCTCTACTCACTGAATACCAGTAGCATACCCTCTTCCAATTTGTGACAACCAAAATTTTACCCTGGGGAGCAGAATTACCCCTGCTTGAAAACCACCAGTAAAGGAGAGGTTGGAGCCAAAATGTTGACAACCCTGACTACTAAGACAAACAATAAAACTCGTTTAGTAGATGATATGGGACAATCAAATATCCATTAGAATTTGAGCTATTTTAAGAAGATAAATTATTCAGAAAACAAAATAGAGAAAGATTAGAGGACATTAGTCCAGAAGAACTGCAGCAGCCTGGGGTAGAGAGAATTAGGTCCAGAACTATGGCAAGGGCAGGAAGAACAGAAAGAAATAAAAGATTTGATCTGAGAAACATTTTACCAGTACAAGTAGAGGACTCAGTGCTATCAGATTGGGGATAGAGAGATGGAAAAGAGTTGAAATGACCTCAAGCTTTCTACTTAGAGGACAGGAATAATTATGATTCTGTAATCAAACATGGATTTATAATCATCCTGCTTTGTTATAGTAACCAGGTAACATCACATCTCATTTACTATACAGTGAGCATCTAGGGGACTAGGTGTGTGTCCTCTTTATCTTTTCATCTTTGAATCTATTCAATATCTAGAATTAAAGAATACTAGTAGTTATCTTTTACTGGAAGTAAAGCAATGTGCTAGCACCTATATTAGGTACATTTCCTATAATTCATATAGCAGCCTTTGAAAGATTAAGACGTTATCCCCATTTTATAGCTGAGAAAACTAAGAAGCCTAGAAGTGAGGAAATCTGTCCAAAGTGACACATGGATTTGTGGCAGTTTCAATCTGTCTGGTTCCAAAACTAATGTTCTATTCTTTGTGCCACCCTGCCTCTTAATTAAAAGCTTGCCCTGGTTCCACTTATCCCCTTACCCCTCAGCCAGGTGCCTTCCTCCCTAATTTTGGAATGGAAAAGCTGAAAAAGGGCACAGAAGGATTTTTAACTAGTTCTGCCTCCCCATCCTCCTGCCTTCCTCCCTCCTCCTCCTTCTCCTCCTCCTTCTCTTCCTGTTGCCCCTGTTCTCCTCTTCTTCCTCTTCCTCTTTCTCCTCCCCATCCTCTTGATTTAGGAATTTCTGTCTTTTCCACAAAGAGAGACTTTTCCTCTCTCTGAAGCACAGGGCAAGAGCTTAGCAGCTGCCTACAGGCATTGGGAAATTGGACTGTTCTTACAAGGCCAGAATGTTTGGGCTGAATGTCAATGAATTTAAAACATGATCGATTAATGTAGCTTTCACCACCACATGTGAGTTAAATGATCAGGAGCAAAATTGCTTGGAGCAAAATTGCAATATTTGATCAAAGCCAGAATGTTAAAAAAAGGTCTGCAGTTGGTTTTTCCAACACCAAGTCTGGTTGGTTTTCCACTTCCCTAGCCGAATGCTCAGCACCTCAATCTGTTTGGAAGCCCCCTGGGAAGGAGGGGTTGCATAAACCCTGAGAGCTCTTTGTCATCTCTTGTTTCATTGCAGAACTATAAGTAAACATGGTCAAGTGTGCATTGTGAAAGATCCCCCAAGAGGAGGGCAGGGTGGAAACTGGACTATGTCAAGCATCTTTGTGCCTCTGGGAACCATTCAATGTACCAAGGATAATGCTGTCATCATGGTAAGATATCAGTCATTGGTGATCAAGGCTTTTAGTCAATAGTGGTTAAGGTTTTTCCATGTTGAGATAATTATGGTGAAAATGAGATGACTATAATGATGGTAGAATATGGACATTTCCTAATCTATGGCAGAAGTTTAAGAATTGAATGGATCACAGCTCCATGAGTTAGATTGACCTGGATCCACCATTTCTTGGCTAAATACCCCTGGGCAAGTAACGTAAGTTCCCCAAGCTCCAGTTTGCTCCTGGGTAAGGTGAACATAATGGAATCTACTTCCCTCAATGGTTATTAGCATAAAGTGACATAACTCATGTAAAATACTTGTTTCAGGCTATAACCTTAGGTAAGTCATTTTCTCTCTCTGCTCCTCAGTCCCTCATCTATAACATGGAGGCAACTGCACCTAAAAATTAAAAAAAAAAAACTATCATTTTTAAGTTCGTATCATATCTTGAACATCACATTAAATCCCATTTCTCCAGGGGCGCCTGGGTGGCTCAGTCATTAAGTGTCTGCCTTCGGCTCAGGTCATGATCCCGGGGTCCTGGGATTGAGCCCTGCATCCATCTCCCTGCTCCGTGGGAAGCCTACTTCTACCTCTCCCACTCTCCCTGCTTGTGTTCCCTCTCTCGCTGTGTCTCTCTGTGTCAAATAAATAAATAAATTCTTCGAAAAAAAAATCTAATTTCTCCAAACACATGCCCAGTCAACATATGTCAAACTTAGCTAAATGTAAAATCATCTATTTAAATGACTGATGTCCATACTTTCCCCTAGACCTGGGATGGGATCTGGTGATTTTCTAACTTTAAGAAGTGTTACCCATGATTTTTATTATTAGGCAGGCTATGAAAACATGTGGGATTGTTACAAGGATTAAATGAGACACAGAGTAAAATGTTTGACACATAGTTGGCTTCAAAGTGTTTTGTCTCTACCTCCACTTAAAAATATATTTTTAATTTTATTTAAGTATAAAGTACATATAGAAAAGTGCACAGCTCATAAGCATGCAGCTCAATAAATGTTTAGACAATGAGGATGCTGTGGAACACCTAGATCAAGTCACAGAGGGCCACTGGCCCCCTTGAAGTAGCCCAGTGTCTACTTCGGTAGATGTTGCCCCAAGAGTAAACACTCACCTCAGTTCTAACACTATAGACTGGTGTTGCCTGGTTTTGAACTTTATATAAATGGACTTCTACAGCATACACTCTCATTATGTCTGTCTTCTTTGGTTCGAAATCATGCTTATGAAAGTAATCCATATTATTGAGTATAGCTGCAGCCTTTCTATTCTTGCCCTTGTATCATATTTCATGGTTGTTTTTAAATTCTACTAGATTGACATTTAGTTTCTGACTACTTGTAGGTGATCAGAGATGACTGCCTCATACACATGTAACTTGGTAAACATGTGTATACATTTCTGACACACTGGACCAAATGGACTTCACAGACATATTCAGAACATTCCACCCCAAAGCAACGGAATACACATTCTTCTCTAGTGCCCATGGAACATTCTCCAGAATCGATCACATCCTAGGTCATAAATCAGGTCTCAACTGGTACCAAAAGATTGGGATCATTCCCTGCCTATTTTCAGACCACAATGCTTTGAAACTAGAACTCAATCATAAGAGGAAAGTTGGAAAGAACTCAAATACATGGAGGCTAAAGAGCATCCTACTGAAGAATGAATGGGTCAACCAGGAAATTAAAGAAGAATTTAAAAAATTCATGGAAACCAATGAAAATGAAAACACAACTATTCAAAATCTTTGGAATGCAGCAAAGGCAGTCCTAAGAGGAAAGTATATAGCAGTACAAGCCTTTCTCAAGAAACAAGAAAGGTCTCAAGTACACAACCTAACCCTACACCTAAAGGAGCTGGAGAAAGAACAGCAAATAAAGCCTAAACACTGCAGGAGAAGAGAAATAATAAAGATCAGAGCAGAAATCAATGAAATAGACTAAAAGAACAGTAGAACAGATCAACAAAACTAGGACCTGGTTCTTTGAAAGAATTAACAAGATTGATAAACACCTGGCCAGACTTATCAAAAAGAAAAGAGAAATGACCCAAATTAACAAAATCATGAATGAAAGAGGAGAGATCACAACCAACACCAAAGAAATACAAACAATTATAAGAACATATATGAGCAACTCTATGCCAGCAAATCAGATAACGTGGAAGAAATGGATGCATTCCTAGAGATGTATCAACTACCAAAACTGAACCAGGAAGAAATAGAAAACCTGAACAGACCTATAGCCACTAAGGAAATTGAAGCAGTCATCAGAAATCTCCCAACAAACAAAAGCCCAGGGCCAGATGGCTTCCCAGGAGAATTCTACCAAACATTTCAAGAAGAATTAATACCTATTCTTCTGAAACTGTTCCAAAAAATAGAAATGGAAGGAAAACTTCCAAACTCATTTTATGAGGCCAGCATTACCTTGATCCCAAAACCAGACAAAGACCCCATCAAAAAGGAGAACTACAGACCAATATCCCTGATGAACATGGATGCAAAAATTCTCACCAAAATACTAGCCAATACGATCCAACAGTACATTAAAAGGATTATTCACCACGACCAAGTGGGACTTATCCCTGGGCTCAAAGGTTGGTTCAACATCCACAAATCAATCAACGTGATACAATACATTAACAAAAGAAAGAGCAAGAATCATATGATCCTCTCAATAGATGCAGAAAAAGCATTTGACAAAGTACAGCATCCTTTCTTGATCAAAACTCTTCAGAGTATAGGCATAGAGGGTACATATCTCAATATCATAAAAGCCATCTATGAAAAACCTACAGCAAATATCATTCTCAATGGGAAAAAACTGAGAGCTTTCCCCCTAAGGTCAGGAATGCGGCAGGGATGTCCACTATCACCACTGCCATTCAACATAGTATTGGAAGTCCTAGCCACAGCAATCAGACAACAAAAAGAAATCAAAGGCATCCAAATTGGCAAAGAAGAAGTCAAACTCTCACTCTTTGCAGATGATATGATACTTTATGTGGAAAACCCCAAAGACTCCACCCCAAAACTGCTAGAACTCATACAGGAATTCAGTAAAGTGGTAGGATATAAAATCAATGCACAGAAGTCAGTGGCATTCCTATACACCAACAACAAGAGAGAAGAAAGAGAAATTAAGGAGTCGATCCCATTTACAATTGCACCCAAAACCGTAAGATACCTAGGAATAAATCTAACCAAAGAGGCAAAGGATCTGTACTCAGAAAACTATAAAATACTCATGAAAGAAATTGAGGAAGACACAAAGAAATGGAAAAACATTCCATGCTCATGGTTGGAAGAACAAATGTTGTGAAGATGGCAATGCTACCTAGAGCAATCTACACATTCAATGCAATCCCCATCAAAATACCATACACTTTTTTCAAAGAAATGGAACAAATCATCCTAAAATTTGTATGGAACCAGAAAAGACCCCAAATAGCCAGAGGAATGTTGAAAAAGAAAAGCAAAGCTGGCAGCATCACAATTCCGGACTTCCAGCTCTATTACAAAGCTGTCATCATCAAGACAGTATGGTACTGGCACAAAAACAGGCACATAGATCAATGGAACAGAATAGAGAGCCCAGAAATGGACCCTCAACTCTATGGTCAACTCATCTTTGACAAAGCAGGAAAGAATGTCCAATGGAAAAAAGACAGTCTCTTCAACAAATGGTGTTGGGAAAATTGGACAGCCACATGCAGAAGAATGAAACTGGACCATTTCCTTACACCACACACAAAAATAGACTCAGAATGGTTGAAAGACCTCAGTGTGAGACAGGAGTCCATCAAAATCCTAAAGGAGAACACAAGTAGCAACCTCTTCGACCTCAGCCACAGTAACTTCTTCCTAGAAACATTGCCAAAGGCAAGGGAAGCAAGGGCAAAAACGAACTATTGGGACTTCATCAAGATAAAAAGCTTTTGCACAGCAAAAGAAACAGTCAACAAAACCAAAAGACAACTGACAGAATGGGAGAAGATATTTGCAAATGACATATCAGATAAAGGGCTAGTATCCAAAATCTATAAAGAACTTCTTAAACTCAACACCCAAAAAACAAAGGATCCAATCAAGAAATAGGCAGAAGACATGAACAGACATTTTTCCAAAGAAGACATCCAAATGGCCAACAGACACATGAAAAAGTGCTCAATATTGCTCGGCAACAGGGAAATCCAAATCAAAACCTCAATGAGATATCACCTCACACCAGTCAGAATGGCTAAAATAAACAAGTCAGGAAATGACAGATGTTGGCGGGGATGCGGAGAAAGGGGAACCCTCCTACACTGTTGGTGGGAATGCAAGCTGGTGCAGCCACTCTGGAAAACTGTATGGAGGTTCCTCAAAAAGTTGAAAATAGAGCTACCATATGATCCAGCAATTGCACTACTGGGTATTTACCCCAAAGATACAAAAGTAGGGATCCGAAAGGGTACATGCACTCCGATGTTTATAGCAGCAATGTCCACAATAGCCAAACCTTGGAAAGAGCCAAGATGTCCATCGACAGATGAATGGATAAAGAAGAGGTGGTATATATATACAATGGAATATTATGCAGCCATCAAAAGGAATGAGATCTTGCCATTTGCAACGATGTGGATGGAACTGGAGGGTATTATGCTGAGCGAAATAAGTCAAACAGAGAAAGACATGTATCATATGACCTCACTGATATGAGGAATTCTTAATCGCAGGAAACAAACTGAGGGTTGCTGGAGTGGGGGGTGGGGTGGGAGGGATGGGGTGACTGGGTGATAGACACTGGGGAGGGTATGTGCTCTGGTAAGCGCTGTGAATTGTGTAAGACTGTTGAATCTCAGATCTGTACCTCTGAAACAAATAATGCAATATATGTTAAGAAAGAAAAAAAAGAAGAAGAAGAAGGTAGCAGGAGGGGAAGAATGAAGGGGGGGAAATCGGAGGGATAGACGAACCATGAGAGACGATGGACTCTGAAAAACAAACTGAGGGTTCTAGAGGGGAGGGGGGTGGGAGGATGGGTTAGCCTGGTGGTGGGTATTGAGGAGGGCACATTCTGCATGGAGCACTGGGTGTTATGCACAAACAATGAATCATGGAACACTACATCTAAAACTAATGAAGTAATGTATGGAAATTAACAACAATAAAAAAATTTAAAAAAAAACAAACATGTGTATACATTTCTACTGAGTACATATCTGGGTGTGGAAATCTTGGGCCATAACATTGGCCTATGTTCAACTTCCAGATATTCTGTAAAATGTGTTTCCAAAATGGCTATACTGATCGCACCACCTGCATCAGTGGTACCCAGAGTGCCCACTGCTCTGCATCTTTTTTTTTAATTATGTATGTTAGTCACAATACAGTACATCATCAGTTTTTGATGTAGTGTTCCATGATTATTGTTTGCATATAACACCTGGTGCTCATTGCAATATGTACCCTCCTTAATACCCCTCACTGTGCTAGCCTACTCCCCACCCCCTCCCCTCTGAAACCCTCAGATTGTTTCCTGGACTCCTCAGTCTCTCATGGTTTGTCTCCTCCTCTGATTTCCCCCCCTTCAATTTTCCCTTCCTTCTCCTAATGTCCTCCATGCTGTTCCTTATGTTCCACATATAAGTGAAACCATATGATAATTGTCTTTCTCTGCTTGACTTATTTCACTTAGCATAACCCCCTCCGCTTCCATCCATGTTGATGCAAATGGTGGGTATTCATCCTTACTGGTGGCTGAGTAATATTCCATTGTATGTATGAACCACATCTTCTTTATCCATTCATCTGTTGAAGGGCATCTCAACTCCTTAAAATTAGCAAGGCAGGAAACAACAAATGTTGGAGAGGATGTGGAGAAAGGGGAACCCTCTATACTGTTGTTGGGAATGCAAGTTGGTATAGCCACTTTGGAAAACAGTATGGAGGTTCCTCAAAATTTAAAAATAGAGCTACCCTATGACCCAGCAACTGCACTACTGGGTATTTACCCCAAAGATACAGATGTAGTGAAAAGAAGGGGCACATGCACCCCAATGTTCCCTGCTCCGCATCTTTGACAACGTTTAGTATCACTGGTCTTTAACATTTTGGCTGTTTTGGTAGATGTATAGTGGTATCGCATTGTGGTCTTAAGACTCATTTTCTTGATGAGTAGTGATGTTGAACATCTCTCCACATGTTCACTGGCCATTTTTGTTGGCTTCCTTTGTGAATTACCTGTCATCATTTTCTTATTAACACCCAAATCCTTAAAACTCACACTCAGTTGATTCTCATTATTCGTGAATTCTGTACTTTCAAATTCTCCTACTTGCTAAAATTTATTTGTGACCCGAAACTAATACTCATGTGCTTTCATTGGTCATTCACAGACATGTGCAGAGTGATGAAACTGTTATTCTGACATGCATGTTCCCAGCTAAGGTTGACAAGTGATGCTCTGCCTTCTTTGTTTCAGCTCCCATGCTATAAAGAGTGTCCTTTTTGTGGTACATTTGGTGCCATGTTGTCACATTTTGGGGCTTTTTGTTGGTTCGAAATGGCACCCAAGCATAGTGCTGAAATGCTGCCCAAGTGTTCCTAAGCTCAAGAAGCTTTTGTAAGGCTATGCCTCACAGAGAAAACAAGTATGTTAGATAAGCTTCATTCAGGCATGAGTTATAAAGCGCTGTTCGTTGTGCAGTCAATGTTAATGAATCAACAATATATATTAAATAAGGTGCATTTAAAAGAAACACACATAAACCAAGTTTATATATTGATCGGTTGAAGAAAATGTGATCACAGCCTCACAGCAACCCAACCCTATATTTCCCTTAGGTGCAATAGTTCAGTATTCACCAATTCAGTGTTTGGAGAGATTTTATAGAACATGATTACTGTAAATAATGTGGATTGACTGTACCTGACGTCTTACCTGCTGGCTAAAATGGGCATTATGCCCCCATTTGACAGATGAGGAAGGTGAGGAGCAAAGAGGAACCTTAGTTTTTCCAGTACTGCACAGCTAGGTAATTCACATTCGGGCCTCATATCCAGATGCCTGCACTTCTGCCATAAGTTTTCTGCAGCGGTCTGGCATTTGTGGTAATCTCTCCCTATAGCTACATTTTGTGGACCCCACAATAGACATTTCCAGATCAGTTGCATATTGGAACCAATTTCCTTATCATTTTTGCTTGTTGATTCCAAAGGTTCTCTTAGACACTTCTCTTTAAAAGAATGAACTACAATTCTGGTGGTTTGTAGTTGATTATATAAATAGCCACTAAACAAGATAATGCTGGACTCTGAGATGGGATCTAGTTCAAGCTCCATCACCTGTAAGTCAGTGACCTTGATTAACTTGGGCATTCTGAGCCTGTTTCCTCAGCTATAAAATAAGCATTGTAGTTCCTGCCTACTTTTCATTAGGAAATTGTTCAGTTTCTCAAATTCAATGAGGATGGGCTGACACTGTACTAAATACATGGGGAGATATAAAAGATACACAACATCCTCCCTTGGGAAACTGGCAACTTGTCAAAGAGAATAAAGAATGTGTATAAATAGCTACAATAAATAATGAGTATCAAATACTAAAGAAAGTAAAGGGTTATTGAAAGAGATGAGGGAAATGCTACTCCCATCTAGCAGGTATCAGGAATAACCTGAAAAGAGGAGAGGTAAGATGTGAAGTAGGTCCAGAAGTAGCAACAATAAGAATGATCACTATTATTTATTGAATGTTTACAGTACGCTTGACCCTTTGCATGCACCATATTTTGTCCGTTTAGCAGAATGAATTATGGTAAATTCATACAATGGAATGCAATACAGCAGGGTTTCTCAATCATGGCACGATTGATATTTTGGTCTAGATAACGCCTTGTGGGGCACTGCCCTGTGCATTGTAGAATGCTTAGCAGCATCCCTGGGCTCTACCCACTAGATGCCAATAGTGTCTCTCCCAAGTTGTGACAATCAAAATTGTCTCCAGACATTGCCAGATGTCCTCTGGGGGGCAAAATGGCCCAGGTTGAGAACCAATGCTATAGAGTAATCCATGTGGTATGCTAGAAAGGGACATGGTTCTTCAAGTTAGACAGACCTGGTTGGTTATTCAAATGCTCCACCACGTGCCAATCCTGGGATTTCTCTGACCCTTTTTCCTCAGCTATAAAATGGAGGTAGTGATAAGAACAATTGGGATAAGTGCGTTAATTAAGATGTATAAAATACTTGCTTTGGCACAGAACAGGTGTTGGAGAAACAGTAGGTATTATTTTTATTTAGCTCTACAATAACCTGACAGTTAAGAATTATTCTTTTTCCAGAAGATCATACTGGGCACAGAGAAGTTGAACAATTTCTCCAGGGTTACTTTGTTCTCAAGGCACAAAGGCAAGTTGGCCTGTCTGGATTGCTTTAACCAATAACCACATTTCAATAGATCGGGGGGTGGGGGCTTGGCAAGGGGTGAGGGTCCTGGAGTATAAATCAATTCAGGAGAGTCAAGCATGAATGGGGGTGGGGGAGGTATGTGAGAATCCAGTGTGATGTTTTAGGTACAAACAGGGAGAAAGCTTTTAATTCTCATTGGAGAGATAATTTGGACCAGGTGGAGAATGAGAAAAAAATTGAATGGAGGAGAGTATATTTAAATTGAAAATTCAAACCAAAGATACAATTTTGTCAACTCTCATTATAAACACTTAATCATTTACAAAATAACTCTTAAAAACATACCTAGAGGTTTAATGAGTCACACCTTCAATTTTTAAGTGTCAGGTTCCATGCTGTCAAGAAGGGATAACTGTTATTACCACATTTTATTTATTCCGAGATGCTAAGCAAGTAGCAGATGGGAGAAAAATAATGATTTTATTATAGGCAGCAATAAGCAGAACAAAGAAAAAGTTTGTTTTGATTTAGACGAAAATGGGAAGTTCCTGGGCCCTAGGCACAGCTCTGCTGACTGCAAGCCATGGGACCATGGGCATGTCCCCTCTCCCAACCACACTCTCTGGACCTCAGTGTCCCTACCTGCAAAGTAGAAGATGGGAATCGACACCAATGCAGTCAGGCCCCTTTCTGCTCCCACAGACCAGGTTTGCTCCAACAAACCTGAGTCTGCCCCATACTTTTGAGCCTGGTGGCAGCCTCTCTGGCTGTCTGCTTTTTAAAAGGCCACCATGTTGGGCGCCTGGGTGGCTCAGTTGGTTAAGCAACTGCCTTCGGCTCAGGTCATGATCCTGGAGTCCCGGTATCGAGTCCTGCATCAGGCTCCCTGCTCAGCGAGGAGCCTGCTTCTCCCTCTGACCCTCCCCCCTCTCATGTACTCTCTCTCATTCTCGCTCTCTCAAATGAATAAATAAATCTTTTAAAAAAATAAAAAAATAAAAGGCCACCATGTTGCAGCCCTGGCTTGGCAGGCACTGCCCTTTTCAGAAGGAACTACAGTCTGACATCTACATTCACCACCAGCCCCCTGATCTGTTCTGCTCCTTTTCTGCTGAAAAACAAAACAAAACAAAACAAAAAAACAAGCTTTTGTCCTGCCTCTCACCTTCTCTGCCTCCTCCATCCCACTCAGCTAAGAACTGTTTGGTTCCTAGAGCCAAGGAGGCAGCTACTAATTGCGGGGGGGAATTTTCTCTCATCATCTATGTCTCACCACCTTGCAATTATAAAGGTTTTTTCTCTCAGGCTCAACACTCTCAGGCATCTAGAGCCTCTTAGCACATTATGACAGAGAAGGAGCATGGGAGCACACAGACTTGCTTTACAGGTGAGGAAACTGAGGCCCAAGGAAAAGACAGGAACACCACAAATGACAGAGCCAGTATGGTGGGAGGGTGCTGGGTTTCTCAGCACTCAGTCTGGTTTTTATTTGTCTTCTTCTGAACAACCTGTTGTATTGGGACCTTATTTCTTTTAGCGAGATGGGGAACAGAGAGCCTTTCAGATTTAAAATTTTTAAATGGAAGAACAAAAAAAGGGGGGGAAATGAAAATTAATGGAGTACATAATTAGTTAGTGATGAAAGATGCGGAATGTTCAGTGTTAGTGGACATGAAATTTATCTTTGACAACAACTAGTACCTAGGATGATACCTTCTGGATTACGGTTTTTCATTAAGCATCAAACACTGCAATCAACACTTCGTGACCAGAACATGTTCCAATCCAGGCTTTCAGGCTGGGAAGGCACTGACCTCATTTTGGGTCTGGAGCTCCACAGGAGCAGGAGGGTTGGTCTTTGTTCCCTGATGTAACCTAAGTGCCTAGCACAGTACCTGACACATAGCAGGTATTCAGTTGGTATTTGTCAGGGTTCTCTGATTCATGCAGAAATGTTGACACAGCTTGTATTGGTGGATATTTGATAGGGGGAAAAAAACACTCAACTTGAAACCAAAATATCTGATTTCTACTCTAAATATATTACCACTTACTTCTTAGTTGGGCAAGACATATTCCTCAAAACAGGAATAATTTATTACCAATTTCAGAGACTTGCAAGGATTCAATATATTAACAGATGATAAAAACCTTCAAGTTAATAGGTGATAAAATGCAAACGTGAGGTTTTCTGACTACATAAACACAGGTTTTCTTAGCCTGGGGATTGACTTCAGGGAAATTTCTCAATTCAATTGTGTGCAAAATCATATGGGCTAATTTATTTTTCTGACAAATGGTCCTCAGCTCTCATCCAAATCTCAAACATTCATGATATCCAAAATTGATGCACTACCCATATAAAGTTACTTGTAATGGCTATTAAAACTTAGCACATCCTGGTTGATGTGCAAACTCTCTGAGTCCCTGGCTCCTCACACAACTGGCTTATCTCTGCTGGTCCTCTTAACTGGACTCCCATGCCCCCAACTTGGGATTTTGCTTCCATAGCTGCCTGTCTCCCCAAACAGTGCCCCCCGGTGGTCTCTCACCTTAATGGGTCTCTGTCTGGCCTTCTTCCACTCCTAATATCTGGTCTGAACCTCAGGTCATCTTAAACCCCTGTTTCATCTGTATCTCTAACACCTTCTGTCAAGTTTCTCCTGGCCTGTTCTGGTTCTGGAGGCCCATAACTGCAGCTGCCATCCATCTACAGTCTGTGCCTATTTTAATAGGGCATCATCCTTCTTCTCTGCCTGTCTCCCTTCATCCTTCCCTTCAAAAAAGACTTATAGGCATCTACCATATGCCATACACTATTAATGAGTTAATTAATGTATTCATTCAACAACTATCATCTGAATGCTTATTATAGGTCTGCAGTGAAGAATAAATCTTATTTTCCCTTGTGGAGCTTACATCTCAGGAACGGGGGACAGAAAGATGAATAAGATCTGGTCACAGCCTTCACAGTGAACACAGAATGTCTAAGGTTTTGGCAGCATTGATTTCCGGACTAAGATTTTTAGCCTTTACTTTGCAGACAGTTGGGAGTCGTTGAAGTTTATAAGCAGGAAAATGACATGTGCAAAGAGATATTTTAGGAAGTTCAATCTGGTGACATCTACAGGGTAGACTGGAAGTGGCAGAGCCTGGGGGCAGGGAGTCTATTACTGTAATTGTCAAAGAAAAAGGTAATTAAGGTCTAGGCTAGCATGGTGACTTTGGGAGTGGAGACAAGTGGAGATATATTGAAGGCATTAAGAGGAATCAGCATGACAGTGTGCAGAACAATAGAAGAATGAACAAAAGATGATCCCAGCATCTTAACAGACAAGTGGCAGAACCTCCATCCCATCTCCTCTGCTCTCTTGCCTATTCTTCCCACCCCTAGGAGGTTATATGGCTTTTAATATCTCCTTGGCATATATTTTAAGCTTCAACTGCCCTGTCTCTGTCCATCGCCCACACTGTCATTAGGGGACTCTTGTGAAGAGGCTGACATTCATGGAGGAAATTGCAGGCTTGGATTGCTCAGGTGTCACCCAGAAAAGATTGTTTCAAAGGCTGTCCCCTCCTCTCCCAGTATCTAATGACCCCTTCATTTCCTTTCACTCCCCTTCCCTAGTTGTATTTTAATTATTCCACAGGAAAAAGAGAAAAGAAGCAACAAAATACCCCTGTTTTGTCTGCCACCCCACCACGGCCAGCAAGAGCCTGAAGAAAAGATGACAAGGGCACCCAAGGAGCGCCAGGGGGAGGAGAGGGGAACGGTGAGGGAGGCACCACCACCTGACATCTCAGCCTGCCAAGCAGCTGAGTGTATCTGGTAATTACCAGTGAGCAACAGGATGTCCAACCCTCCAAAAAGGCCAGGCTTTGGGAAAGTTTACAGCAATGCTTGAGGCTTTCTGGTTGATCTCTCCTCACTTCTCCATGTGTGTTTCTCCCAAAGAACAGCACCCATCAACAGTACCTGAGCCATTCCTGTCCAGGCCAGAAAATATACCATTAGCTTCAGACTCCACATTCAGGGTGTCTTGGGCAAGCCATGCATACCTAGGCAGTTTCAAAGTTGCAGTTTCCTCCCCTCCTTATCACCCCACTTCTCACTGAAATAAATCAGCACCTGTGAAGTAGGCTATCTCTACACCAGTGCCAGAAACTATGCTGGGATCTAAGAGATCATCCATAAGAAGAGTACGTATTCCTGGCACAGTGGCTTCTTTCAGTGCTTCAGATTCTATCAAGGACTAAGGATTCACCATAACCTTCAGTGACCTTTTGGTGGGTTTTGGGATTGTCTCGTTCTTGCCTGTGTTTGCCCCAGGAATCTCCTGTTCACCATATTCCTAAAAAAGGGATTGCTATTGTTATGAATGGAAATTCACAAAAACCACATTGCAATTCTGCCTGAATCTCTGTTTTTACTGTCTGCTTGGAATCTTCTGCTACCTGGTCCCTGTTTGGGGGTATGCTAGAAGTAGGGAACCTAGTGAGCAAGAATGTCAAAGTAGAGGATTGACTTTATCAAGATCTAATGCAGGATCCCCTCAGTAATGTTGTCACCATTAAAGCTGTTTCACCTCTAAAGTGCTTTTACATGTATTGTCTGATTTAGACTTCACAATAATCCAACCCAGGAACAATCCCTTGCTCCCATTATGCACATGAGTGGCAAAATCCTGAGAGAAATCGTACAATTGCTGGATTTAATTACCACAATTGGTAACCAGAGCTCCTAAGTCTGGTGCTTTTCCCTTTCAACAAAATCCTTGGGGGAGTGGTGGGTAAGGGGAGGACAACTTTATGGACTATCATTTTTCCCAGAGCTCATTCTAAACAGTCTACATCTCAGTGCCCACAATGGGACACACACACACACACACACACACACACGCATACACATAAAGGTCAGTACTCCATGGTGCAGTTGTGTCTACTATGGAATTTCAGAGAAAAGGAAGCAGAATATCATGTTACATACCTTCCACCTTTCAGGTACTGTTCTTGATGCTGTGATCTTGTGTAATTTCCTATATTAGATTTCTCCAGAGAAACACAAGCAGTAATAGATGATAGATAGATAGATAAATAGATAGATAGATAGATAAAGATACAGACATATAGATATTTATGCAGACATTATCATATGAATTGGCTCACATGGTTATGTGGGTGAGTTGTCCCACAATCTGCTGTCTGTAAGCTGGAGAACTAGGAAAGCTAGCAGGAAAATTTATTTCTAGTCCAAAGGCCTGAGAACTAGGGGAGCCCATGGTGCAAGTCCTAGTCCAAATCAAAAAGCTGGAGAACCAAAAGCACAGATGTCTGAGGGCAGGAGAAGCTGGATGCTCAAGCAAAAAGAACAAAGTTACCCTTCTTTTAGTTCTACTTAGGTCCTCAATGGATTGGATGATGGTGCCTACATTGCTGAAGGTGACCTTCTATACTCAGTCTAGCAATTCAAGTGCTAATCTCTTGCAGAACACTGTCATAAACACACCCAGAAATAATGTTTTACCAGCTATCTCTCAGCCTCCTCTGGCCCAGTCAAATCAACACATAGAATTAACCATCACACAGCCATAGATAGAGTTCTTAGATTCACAGTCATTCACTCCACACATATCAATCATTGGTTGGCAGCACTGAGCAAAGTACTAACAGACAATTAAAATAAAGTGTCCTAACTGCTATGTACCCAAGGAGTAGTTATGCACCCAAAGTAGGAACCCAAGAGTAAGGTTTGAATCATTTTACTACACCCCTTCACCTATAAGGGCACTGTTGTTCAGAGGTCAATTTATGTGCCCATGGTTATAAAGAGAATGGTAAGCTCCATGTGTACTGATACGGAACAGTCTCCAAGATACATTGTTCAGCCAGGTGTAAAATGGTATGACTAACATATTACTATTTGTGTATCGGGAAAAGTTCATTTATTTATACTATCGTATAAGCATCTTTGAAGAAAATACAAGATACTGGTAGCTGAGATCACATCCAGGCAGGATCCTAGAAGTTAGAGAGAAAGGGAGATTTGGGTTTCACTGTGTAACCCTTTGTACTATTTGAATGTTTTTGTCTGTGTATATGTATGACTTGAAAATAAAAACATAAAGCATGCCTAAGTTAAAAACTGATTGAAGAAACTCCAGTCTCAACACACCTTGAGAATTTTTTGTTGAACTAAAGTGCCACTGGAAATGTAACACGGAGTGTAGACAAGGCCACAAAAATATTGGGAAGACATGTGGGCTGTGGGTTCAAATGGACAGGGTACAGAGGTGGGAATGACAAGGGTGTGTTCTGGAAAATTGGTTCTTCTAAGATGGCTGCCATGTGATGGGCATCCAGGACAGTGAGGCTCGGTGGAGAGAAGAGGTCAGGTTGTAGAGGCACTTGAAGCCTGTGCTCCTGCTTTGGACAGGACACCAGCTGTCGTCAGAGAATGTTATGTTTGGGAGCCACTTTCCTAAATGGGAGCATTATTAGCAATTGTGTCAAATTGCCTTTTCCTAAAGGTCTCCCCATGGCTGCCAGAGCTTTAATGTTAATTGGACAGATTGTCTTTGGATTTGAAACACAAACTGTGATTAATGAAACAACTGTTAACGCGTTTGGCCTGAGGTGGTTTTCTCCACCTTATTTCTCCTGCTGATAGACCCAATGAGGTCCTCCTGTGTATTTTTGGCCACTGTGCCTGGCATGGGGAAACTGGCAGCCTGGCCAGGATGACAATTTTGAACTGGATGCCATCTTTAAGATCTGTCTCTCCACTTCCCTCATTTTATGGTCGGGGAAATTGAGTCTCAAAAAGAGAGAGTCTTGACTAAGGCAACCCAGAGACTGGATAGCAGAGCAAGGCTATAATCAAGGACCAGGGTTTTATTCTGAAAAGATATTGAACATCCTTTTTTCTTTCCTCTGCCTTTTCTAGCTTTTTATCCTTGCCTTCCCCAGTCATTTTAATTATCAGACCTGTCTTTATCTCACCAATCTCTTGTGCTCCAAAGTATGTCACAGATGCATTATTTTTTCCTCTATCTTCCTTGGCTGGTGTAGGTCTTATGTACTCATCATTAGTAGAAGTTGGTTTGGTGACATAGAAATACAGACTTTAGAGTCATGGAAAGTAGAGTCTCTACTACCTACAAATTATATGATCTTAGGAAGTTTCCTCAAATCTAAAACTAGTATAATGATACTTACCTTATAGGATATGGCAAGAATGAGGTATGTGATGTAGGTCAGGTAATCAACATGAGCCTAGGTGATGGTAACTACACGGTAGTCATTTTTCTCACCTACTGTCACCTGCTTGCAGACTCTAATTCTGCCCTGCACCACAGATCCACCCGTATATGGCTGTCACAATGCACCATATGAGGTTTGTGCTGGTCTGTGATGTTTAGTTCTGGCATATTGGCAGTCTGAAACAGTATACACCATTCCCCTTTTGTCTCTAATATCTAGAAATTCACATTTATTTTTAGCAACAAATAAAACTAAGCTCGATACAGGGAAAAAAAGCTAAAATAAAAGAACATTCTTAAATTCCAGAAGCAAAAAGCAAACAGTGATAAGTACTCTAGGGAATACCAAAGAGAACTGGACCTAAATGTAAAGGATATAGTTTTAACACCTTTGTAGGGGTAGCTTTGGTCCTATTTCTCCCTTGGTAGAAATACATAATTTTTGTTCTATTTCTCCCTATAGATTTATCAATGTATTTTAAATTCCTTTATTAAGAAGATGTACATTTAGGTCATCTGTCTTCCTGAGGAATTGACTCTTATCATTTAAAATGCCCCTTTTTATCTCTGGCAATACTTCTTGTCTTAAAATCTACTTTGTGTGATATTAATATAGCAACTCCAATTTTCCTTGCTTTAGAGTTTGTGTAGTAGATCTCTTCCTATCCTGTTACTTTGAACTTCTCTGTATCTTAATAAAGTGTGACTCTTATAAATAGCATATGCTTGGGACTTTTTTAAATCAAGTTTGAAAATTTTCCCCATTTTAATCAGTGTTTACTCCATTTACATTTAGTGTAACTATTAATATGATTGGGTTTAAGCCAACCATCTTGCTTTTTGTTTCCTATTAATGCCTCCTGTTCCTTATTTCTATGTCACTTATTTCTGTTATTCCTTGGGATTAATCAAATACTATTAGTATTCCATTATAAGTATAATTTTTTTAAAAATTATGCCTCCTTCTTTTATTTATGTTTTATTATTTGCTCCAGGGATTAAAATACATATATTTGACTTCTCACAATATATATTAAGTTAATATTGTATCACATTGTGTATATTGTAAAAACTTCACTATTGTACAATTCCATGTATATGCCCTCCATCCTTTTTCTAACCATCATATAGTTTACTTCTTCATATGATATAAACCCCAAATATATATTATTATGGATTTTGCTTTAGTCAATTAACTTCTAAATAATTTCAGAAAAAAAAGATATTTTTGTCTTTTTGTTTATTTACCCACATATTGACAATTTGCTGTGCTCTTCATTACTCTCTGAACATACAAATTTTCATCTGTTAGGTTTTTGTTCTGCCTAAATAATTTCCATTAGTATTTTTTGGAGCAGAAAAACTCAATTTTTCTGTCTGAAAATGTATTTTTTTCATCTTCAATTTTTTTTAATTAATTCATTTATTTGAGAGAGAGAGAGAGAATGAGGGGAGGGGCAGACAGGGAGGGAGAGAGACTCTCAGGAAGACGCCACACTGAGCATGGTGCCTGATGCTGGGCTCAATCTCATGACCCTGAGATCATGACCAGAACCGAAACCAAGAGCCAGATGTTTAACTGACTGAGCCACCCTGGCACCCTTTTTCATCTTCAATTTTAAAATACATTTTCACTGGATAAATAAGTCTAGCTAATAGTTATTTTGGTTATTGTTTTCCTCTGCACTTAATTAAAGGTGTCATTACATTAATTTCTACCTTCCCTTGTTTCTGGTAAGAATTCAGCCAACATTCCTTGTTTGTGATATGTATTTCTTTTTCCTCTACCTCCTTTAAGATTTTTACTTAATCTCTTTACCTCAGGTTATTAGTAGTTTGACTATGATGTGCTTACATATGATTTTTGTCTTGTTTTTTCTGCTTGAAGTTTTCTGAAGTTCCTGAATCTGTAAGATTCCATTTCTGATTAAATATGGAAGGATTTTTACCAATCTTTCTTCACATATCTTTCTGCTTTATTCTTTCTCTCCTTCTCCATCTGGGATTTCAATTAGCATGCTTCTCACTTGCTGTTGTTTCACAAGTCATTGAGGCTCTGTTATTTCTTGTTTAATCTACTGCTAACCCCATCCAATGATTTTTTTTTAAATTTCAAGTAGCACATTTTTGCTTTTATTTTTCAGTTTTAGAATATTTATATGGTTGGGGCACCTGGGTGGCTCAGTCAGTTAAGCAGCTGCCTTCGGCTCAGGTCATGATCCTGGGGTCCTGGGATCAAGCCTCACATCAGGCTTTCTGCTCAGCGGGGGGCCTGCTTCTCCCTCTCCCTCTGCCTCCCACTCTGCCTACTTGTGCTCTCTCTCTATCTCTCTGTCAAATGAATGTATAAAATCTTTAAAAAAAAAAAAAAAGAGGGGCGCCTGGGTGGCTCAGTCGTTAAGCATCTGCCTTCCGCTCAGGTCATGATCCCAGGCTCCTGGGATCGAGCCCCGCATCAGGCTCCCTGCTCCGTGGGAAGCCTGCTTCTCCCTCTCCCACTCCCCCTGCTTGTGTTTCCTTTCTCACTGTATCTCTATCTGTCAAATAAATAAATAAAATATTTAAAAATTAAAATTAAAAAAAGAATATATGGTTCACTGTTATAGTTTTAATATTTTTACTGAATTGCACAACTTTTTACCAATTATATTAAAGCTTTTTTGAAAATTTCTTAATGTATTTCTCTTTTTGAAAAAATACATTGCTAATTCCAACATTTTGGTTGTCAGTGGGTGTCCTTCTATTGACTGATCTTTCTCTTGACTGTAAGTCACATTGTTACTTGAGCATGTATCTATTAATTATTTAATTGTAAAATGGATATCGTAGATAATAACTTGTGAAGATTCTGGATTGTATTGTCTTCCTCTATAGAGTGTTGAGTTTTGTTCTGGCAGACAGTTAAATTATTTGAGAGCAACTGGACTTTGAAGGCTTAAATTTGGGCCTTAGAGAAATAATCAATTCCATTTTTTTTTCCCTAAGTTCTGTGACACATCTCCTAATCCTGAAACTTGTAACTTTCTTCAGTGGCATCATTTCAGTGAAAGCCCAAAGTGTTTACCAATTCTCTCTTACATAACTTGACTGAATCCAAAACTGTGCCTCCTATGAGGTAAGGAGCTACTGAAACTTCAGCTGCTGCTAAGTTTCTGCAGAAATGTAGGGCTTACAGTTGCTATTTTGCCTGAAGACAACTGAGGTTCTGGTACCACTGATGCTGTTAACCTTAAAAATAAAACTGCTAGTTATTTGCATCTGCCATTGTATTCATTAATACTTAACATTTGTAATGACGAAATTATGCTTCCTCAGCAAAAAGGGCTTTATTCAGTAATAGCAGAGAATTGCAATCCAGGAGAAGCAAGCTATAGCAAAACCACAGGCAAGTCCAGAGAACAAAATAGAAGATACACTCTTTTATAGAGGAAAGGAGACCATTGGGAAGGGTTGTTATACACTAAAAGTTCATGGGAGTAAAATGGGTATTTAAAGTATAGTGGCTTTTCATTCACTGAATTGTGATATTCTCTCATTGGCTGGGCTGTTGCCAGGATGGGGAAGAAAACTGTCTTCCTCCTGGGACAGTAAAGTAATAGCTAAAATAGTATGGGCTTGCAAGGTATGACTCTTCCTGTTGGGTTTGTAACTGATAAGGAGTGGTAGGGCATGAGAGTTCCCTCTACTGGCCCCCACTACATTTTAGTGAGATTTCCTTTCATTAATTTTCACAATGCACAGCTCAGGAGTCAATCAAGGATTCAAGGGAAGCTTATATTCAAATTTTAGAATTCCTTCTTCTGGAGCTCCCCCTCTTCCAGCATTTCTCCCCTTCATTTTCCAGTTTTTCTGGCATTCCCAAACTCTGTCATTTTATTCTTTTAGGTATAGAAGACTACACATTTCTGTTTGATCTCCAAGGCATATGAATGAAAATGGCCTGTTTCACTTCTATGCTGACCCATGTAAGCTTCCAAGTTCTTTCCTTCTTTTTGCTGGAAGTAAGATGATCAAGGGAGAAGACTGCATTACCATAGGAAGATGAGCCATATATCAAGCAGAACACTCACCTTAGATAGTTATGTTAGTGAGAAATAAATATTTATTGTATTAAAAACTAAAATTTTGGGGCACCTGGGTGGCTCAGTTGGTTAAGCGACTGCCTTCGGCTCAGGTCATGATCCTGGAGTCCCGGGATGGAGTCCCGCATCAGGCTCCTGGCTCAGCGGGGAGCCTGCTTCTCCCTCTGACCCTCCCCCCTCTCATGTGCTCTCTCTCTCTCTCTCTCATTCTCACTCTCTCAAATGAATAAATAAATAAATAATAAAATATTTTTTAAAAATTAAAAAAAAAAACTAAAATTTTGGAGTCTTTCAGTCCCTATGCAGAACCAACCTCAGTAAAAATACAATGGATTGCTAAATGTGTCTATGTATGCTTATATACATTTAAATTCTTCATAATGTTTTTACAAATTTATTGCTAACTCATATTAAATAGTATGTATAAAGAGACTCCATTGCAGTTTTGCTCAAAACTTAAACATGGCAGTAAGTACAAAAGCACATATTTTATTCTCTTCTGTTTTGTTTTAGGAATACCATTGTATGCCTTCTCATGACTCAGTTCTCCCACTACTTTTCTTTGTTCAAACTGCCAAGGACTATTTGTCCCTATAGCTTGTCACGAGGTCATTTGGCTCTCAAATGTATCATTTATTATGAAGTCTCGGGCAGTACAGTTTTCTCATTAGCCTGCAACATTTAAGATAGTGTGACACTCCCCTTCACTGAATCATTTTCAGGATGTCAAATTAAATTCTTAATTTATGAACTAAGTCAATAAATTAATTTCTTAGTCCATGAAAATATCTTTTGATTACAACCCATTGCTGAGAAAGTAATTTTGTCATTACAAATGTTAAAGTATTAATGAATACAATGGCAGATGCAGAACAAATATTGTCATTTTGACATTAAGATGTGCAAACTACATGCTGTCATACTTGCTTACCAACACATTAAAAGTTAAATGCTGTCACTTGGCATCATAACCTGGCATTGACATAATTATGAAAAACAAATACAAATACAAGCTTCGAAATTAAATGGTAGTCTTGGTTATAATATTGCAATTTAGAAAAGTAAGGAATGCCAACATTAATTACTTTTAGACAATCATAAAAATGATAATAAGCATGTGGACCCAAAGACAAATATATTTTCTGTGACTTTGCTTATAATTGTAAATAATTAAAAACAAGGTAAATGTCCATCAGATTAAAAACACGGCCTCTGAAGTTAGGCTTTCTGAGTTCAAATGCTAACCACCACTTCCTAGATGTATGATCTTGGACAACTCCTTAGACTTCTGTGTTTCTATCCCCTCAAATGTAAAATAGGAATGGCAGTTGGGTTGAGTGGTATCTGTTCATATTACACTCTTCCTGCCTTTCTAATTTCTCCCCTTAGTACAAGGCCTGTAAGATTGGAAACTATATTTCCTGTACCCCTTACTGGTAGTGTTCCAACCTAGGTTCCACCAAAGCAAAGCACTTCTGCAAGATTATAGGGCAAAAGAAAAGAGAGCCATTCTTCTTTTCATACCAGCCTCGTTGATGGCAGCCTGAAGTGGACTCCTGCAGTGGCCATGACATCGGTAGCTGCAGGCAGGAGATTTTCATCCAGTGGAGGTAGCAGCAGTAACAGACTCTTGCAGTAGCTGTGACATAGTCAGCTCTTGGAATAGCAGCAGCAGATGACCTAGGGCAGTGGTGGCTTCTCACGGTTCTTTGTATCTGAATAATACTGCCCTTTGTTGGGAGGGGGGAGGGGGGTTCCAGTCCTTCTAACTATTGAATAGCTCAATTATATATATTTATATATTTAACCTCTCTTTGCCTAAAATACCTAAACTGGTTTCTGCTTTCTTGACTCCATATTAATTGATAAAGTGAGTGTATCAACATGATAAATTTGCCATGAGGATTCACATCATAAGCATAAAAGTACATAGAGTAAGCTCTGGAACATACAAAGCTTTCATTAAATGTCACCTTCTGCTGTTGGCATAGTTATTATGCCCTTGAGGATGTGTCTCATGGTCCTGTTCCTTCCTATATGGAGTCTTCTATGGTTATCTCCTGGACATTGAAAATGTAATGTTACAGAGATGGTAGATTCTGCTGTATTCTTTCCAAGAGAGCCATTTTGTTTGTTTTGCTTTAATAGAAGATGACGTGGTTGGGCACAAAATGCAAAGTCTATCTCCTGGACAGCAGCTCAAAGTTCAGTTCTTTCAGCCATGGGCAGCTTTTTTAAACTCTGTAACTCCATGCATGGGTGATTCAGTTGTCAGAGATTTGGGGAAAGTTTATATACAGAATTTGGGCTTTCTGTCTCTGGCTCTGTCCTTTCCAAGATCTGCCCCTCACTTTCTAGCAAATAGGATTGCTCCAACTCTAACTAACCTCTGCTTTTGAAGCCAGCAAGGCTGTGAGCATTTTCTCAGAGTTTTAAATACCCTGAATGATGCAGACTAAGGATTGCCCTCATGCTAAGATAAGCAATGAAAAGTCGGATGCCATTTTCTTTTAAATGTTAACTTCCATCCAGGATACACCTACTTTTGGTAACTCTCCATTGCTTTGAAGTGGTTGTTTGTTTTTTTATATTTTGTCCATCGTTTATTGTCATCCCTGGGAAGGCCAGTCTGACAGAGGTTTATTTGGCCATTAGTGGAAGCAGCTGTTGTGCATTTTATTGGTATAAGCACATATGTATATTTCATTTATATCCTGCTGCACAACAAACTACTTTAAAACTAAGTAATTTGAAATAATAACTTTTTTTTTCTTTACAATTTTGTTGGTGAACTGGCTCAGCTGGGTAGGTCTTTTGCTCCATGTGCCATTGAATGGGGTCTCTCACTCCCCTGAACTCAGCTGGCAGATAGGCTAGAAGTTCCAAGAATTCATTCACATATCTGGAACCTTGATGTGATTCCACTTGGCCTTTTCACGTGACTAGGTTGGGTTTCCTCTCTAAGGAGTGATCATAGGGAAGTTGGCCTTCTTCCATGGCAGCTAGCTTTGCAGAGGGAAGACTCGTTGCTTCTTAAGGCCTGGGGTCAAAATTGAGATAATATCATATGCCCAGAAAATGTCACCTCTGCTGTCTTCTATTGGTCAATACAGGTCACAAGCCCAGTTTCAAGAAGAAGGGAAATAGACTCCATGTCTTGATAAGAATGGTGCTATGAGCATGCAAGAAAGGGAGGAATTTGTGACATCCTTTATTGCAGACTACACACACACACACACACACGCTCACATATATAACATTTTGGTGGACCAAAAGGAGAGGGAGCTGTGCAAGCTAGAGTCTTTAATTTTACCTGTGGGATGTTTTATTTCTGAAGTGAAAGGCAAAATAAGGAAATCTAAATATTTGTTAATTCTGGGTAGCCAAGTGGATGGTTATTTGCTTTATTATTCTGCTGTGTTTTTGCTTGTTTGATTTGTTCTGTATGTTTAAAGCTCTTCCAAATAAAAGGCTCATCAGCTTCTTGAACTCATAAGGCTATATTGGTGGGTCACACAGGCCCCTCTTGATTGGCACAGATCCACAGATGTTAGACTCCTCCTATGCTGACAGTCAGTAATTCTACCTAGAAGGAGGGAAAGGACCAGATGACCTCCGAAAAGCCCCTCTGAGCGCTGTGGTTCCATGCTCTCTGTGCTGTGTCTGGATCATTTCATTCCCAACATTGCTTCTTAATCACTCGCCCAGTCATTCTGCTCAAAAGCAGTTCCCTTTATCGTGATGTTTTCATACCCTGAACTCTGCTCATTACTCTGCTCCCCACCTCATTACCAGAATGTGCTGCTCGAGTCTTTCTCACTTAAAAATGATCTACCATTCCGACTCTGTAGAAATTACCCAGCCAATAGGCATCTATGTCCTTCAGTATCCATCAAGCTGAAGAGAGTGATTAGTGAAATTGCAGAGACTGGGGCACTCCACCGGGGTCACACTGGTGATTTCCATGCTCTAGGGCTACAGAGGAGTACCTTCCAGTAGACCCATTTTGAAATGAAAGGCAAAGAGTTCGGAGAGGCTTTGCTGACTTGTGAGAGGGAATCCATTTGTTAACCAAACTTCCTGACTACTAAAACAGAAATAATAATTAAATATAGGAAAATATCATATAAAATAAGTGGGGAAACATAGGATTAATGTCTTCACTCAGCCTTATTTATAAGAACAGAGTAATAGAAACAGCCTAATAGTCCTCATCTGAGGGAATAAGGACATAAATCATAGTATTTGCACACAGAGGATCAGTACTGGACTACTTTAAAAATTGAGATAATATCATATGCCCTGATGTGGAAAAGTCCTCATACTATTTAAATTAAGGCCAAAATTTGCAGAAAGATTTTTACATTTTTATAGTATGATTCTATTTTATAAAGATTTTAGATGAGTGTATATTTTGTTATAAACACAAGAAAGAAAGAAAGTGAACCCTAGCTTTCCATAATTGAATGCCCCATAGGTATCACACAGTATGCCCGGAGTGTGCACGCACCAAATTACCTCATCATTCCTCACAACATGGGGTTGGCTTTATTATCACTACTCGCACATGTGGAAACTAAAGCTTAGAAAAGTTAAGGAACTCGTCCATGAATGCCTCGCTAGGAAGTAACTAAATTTGTATATGCTTCTTGGCTTTCCTACCACAAGCGCCTGAATCATTAACCAATTCCAACATTACCGAACTTCTCACGTTTCAATTTCTCTCACTATCAAGATCATCGTACTTCCTGTCTTTGCCCATACCCCACTGTCTTCCCCTAATATTCTTGGCAGACTTCCTTTCACCCTAATGAAAAGTTTTTTACTGGGGCATTCTAACATATGGTAACTTTTAGCTGAGGATTCTTAAATGTGTTTCTAATAGTTAAAACATACACATAATTCAAAATACAAAAGGACCTATCATCCCATCTCCCAGCCACCCCAGTTCTCCACGCCAAAGGTGACCACTGTTCTCTATTTTCCAGGTCTGCCCTCTGGCAGGATTTTATTCATGTAGAAGCAAATACATACAGATATTCCTTTCCATCCTTTTGCACCAAAAATGGCACACGATTCACACCGTTTCTCACTTTCTGTATACCAATATGACTTACAAATAATTCATAGCTGTATGTGTAAAGATTCCTCATTCTTTTTTTGGCTTTGTAGCACTATTCTATTACATGAAAGTCATCTATATAAGCAAGTTTCCTATTGATGGACATAGAGGTTATTTGCAATTCTTTGCTTTTATAAACAATGCAACCATTATTTTTATTCATTATTTTGCATGTAGTTATGTATGTTGTTAATGAATGAAAGCATTTATAATTTAAATGCATACTTTCAAATTGTCTCCGACAGAGTTCTTGCCAAATGAGAATCCTACCAGCAATGTGTAAGAATGCCCTATTTCCTCACATCCTGAACAATACAGTGTATAGTCAGACTTTGGGATCTTGGATAATCTGAAAAGTGAAAACTACTGTCTTGGTAGTTTTAATTAGCCTTTCTACAGATTCACAGCTGTCTTCCCACTTGTTCAAGTCTTCAAGAACATTTTATATTTACATTTATATTTTCCTCCATATACACCATGGGCATTTCGTATTTGTTGCTATTTTAAATTGAATCTTTTCTTCCATTATATTTCCTGTTTTAACTGTTATTTGTATTATGAAAGTTATTGATTTCAGTATATTAACACTTTTCCTATCCACTTTATTGAATTCTCTGGTTATTTGTCATAGTTTTCATTTTATTTTCCTAGGTTTTCCAAGTACATAATCATATTATCTGCAATAGTGATAATTTTACATATTCATTCCCAAATTTATATCTGTGTTTCCTTCTCTTGTCCCATGGCACTGTCTGGCATCTTCTGCAAAAAAAAAATATATTAATTCATAGTTGCAGGTTTCATCACTTTTGTTGATGATGTTAATGAAAGTGCTTTTACTGTTTAGTGTTTCTCTCCATTAAGCAGAATATCTTGTTAAGAAAATAGTTACCTGTGAAGATATTATTAAATGTGATAACATTTCTGTCTTTTAAAAGCCTCTAATGAAGCACTATCCAACAGAAATATAATACAAGTCATAAATGCAAGACACATATATACATAATTTTAATTTTTCTAGTAGCCACACTAAATAGTAAAAAAAAATGAGTAAAATTAATTTTCAAAATAGTTTAATTTAATTTATCAATATATTATCATTTTAACATGTGTTCAATATAATAATTATTTTTTAAAAGATTTTATTTTTAAGTAATCTCTACAGTACCCAACATGGGGCTCGAACTCACAACCCTGAGATCAAGAATCACATGCTCGGGGGCGGAGCAAGATGGCGGAGGAGTAGGAGACCTGGATTTCGTCTCCTCTCAGGAATTCAGCTGGATAGGGATCAAACCATTCTGAACACCTACAAACTCAACAGGAGATCGAAGAAAAGAAGAGCAACAACTCTCTCATCAGAAAAGCGACCACTTTCTGGAAGGTTTTTTCTGATTTGTTTAGAGTATATTTTCTGGGGACGTTGTTACTCTGCTAGCATTTTGTTCTCTCATTAATCTATTCTCCTCTGCACAAAATGACAAGACGGAAAAAATCACCTCAACAAAAAGAACAAGAGGTAGTACCGACTGCCAGGGACCTACTCAATACGGACATTAGTACAATGTCAGATCTAGAGTTCAGAATCATCACTTTAAAGATACTAGCTGGGCTTGAAAAAAATATGGAAGTTATTAGAGAAACCCTTTCTGGAGAAGTAAAAGAACTAAAATCCAACCAAGTAGAAATCAAAAAGGCTATTAATGAGGTGCAATCAAAAATGGGGGCGCTAACTGCTAGAATAAATGAGGCAGAAGAGAGAATCAGTAATATAGAAGATGAAATGATGGAAAATAAAGAAGCTGAGAAAAAGAGAGATAAACAACTACTGGATCACGAGGGCAGAATTCGAGAGATAAGCGATACCATAAGACGAAACAACATTAGAATAATTGGGATCCCAGAAGAAGAAGAAAGAGAGAGAGGGGCAGAAGGTATAATGGAGCAAATTATAGCAGAGAACTTCCCTAATTTGGGGAAGGAAACAGGCATGAAAATCCAGGAAGCACAGAGAACCCCTCTCAAAATCAATAAAAATAGGTCAACACCCCGACATCTAATAGTAAAACTTACGAGTCTCATAGACAAAGAGAAAATCCTGAAAGCAGCTCGGGAGAAGAGATATGTAACCTACAAGGGTAGAAACATTAGATTGGCAACAGACCTATCCACAGAGACCTGGCAGGCCAGAAAGGACTGGCAGGATATATTCAGAGCACTAAACGAGAAAAATATGCAGCCAAGAATACTATATCCAGCTAGGCTGTCATTGAAAATTGAAGGAGAGATAAAAAGCTTCCAGGACAAACAAAAACTAAAGGAATTTGCAAACACAAAACCAGCCCTACAGGAAATCTTGAAAGGAGTCCTCTAAGCAAAGAGAGACCCCAAAAGCAACATAGACCAGAAAGGAACACAGACAATATACGGTAACAGTCACCTTACAGGCAATACAATGGCACTAAATTCCTATCTTTCAATAGTTACCCTGAATGTAAATGGGCTCAATGCCCCAATCAAAAGACACAGGCTATCAGACTGGATTAAAAAACAAGACCCATCGATATGCTGTCTGCAAGAGACTCATTTTCGACCCAAAGACAGCCCCAGATTGAAAGTGAGGGGGTGGAAAACCATTTACCATGCTAATGGACACCAAAAGAAAGCTGGGGTGGCAATCCTTATATCAGACAAATTAGATTTTAAACCAAAGACTGTAATAAGAGATGAGAAAGGACACTATATCATACTTAAAGGATCTATCCAACAAGAAGATCTAACAATTGTAAATATCTATGCCCCTAACATGGGAGCAGCCAATTATATAAGCCAATTAATAACAAAAGCAAAGAAACACATCGACAACAATACAATAATAATGGGGGACTTTAACACCCCCCTCACTGAAATGGACAGATCATCTAAGCAAAAGATCAACAAGGAAATAAAGACTTTAAATGACACACTGGACCAAATGGACTTTACAGACATATTCAGAACATTCCACCCCAAAGCAACGGAATACACATTCTTCTCTAGTGCCCATGGAACATTCTCCAGAATAGATCACATCCTAGGTCATAAATCAGGTCTCAACCGGTACCAAAAGATTGGAATCATTCCCTGCCTATTTTCAGACCACAATGCTTTGAAACTAGAGCTCAATCACAAGACAAAAGTCAGAAAGAACTCAAATACATGGAGGCTAAAGAGCATCCTACTAAAGAACGAATGGGTCAACCAGGAAATTAAAGAAGAATTAAAAAAATACATGGAAACCAATGAAAATGAAAACACAACTATTCAAAATCTTTGGGATGCAGCAAAGGCAGTCCTAAGAGGAAAGTATATAGCAATACAAGCCTTTCTCAAGAAGCAAGAAAGATCTCAAGTATACAACCTAACCCTACACCTAAAGGAGCTGGAGAAAGAACAGCAAATAAAGCCTAAACCCAGAAGGAGAAGAGAAATAATCAAGATCAGAGCAGAAATCAATGAAATAGAAACTAAAAGAACAGTAGAACAGATCAACGAAACTAGGAGCTGGTTCTTTGAAAGAATTAACAAGATTGATAAACCCCTGGCCAGACTTATCAAAAAGAGAAGAGAAATGACCCACATCAACAAAATCATGAATGAAAGAGGAGAGATCACAACCAACACCAAAGAAATACAAACAATTATAAGAACATATTATGAGCAACTCTATGCCAGCAAATTAAATAACCTGGAAGAAATGGATGCATTTCTAGAGATGTACCAACTACCAAAACTGAACCAGGATGAAATAGAAAACCTGAACAGACCTATAACCACTAAGGAAATTGAAGCAGTCATCAAAAATCTCCCAAAAAACAAAAGCCCAGGGCCAGATGGCTTCCCAGGGGAATTCTACCAAACATTTCAAGAAGAATTAATACCTATTCTTCTGAAACTGTTCCAAAAAATAGAAATGGAAGGAAAACTTCCCAACTCATTTTATGAGGCCAGCATTACCTTGATCCCAAAACCAGACAAAGACCCCATCAAAAAGGAGAATTACAGACCAATATCCCTGATGAACATGGATGCAAAAATTCTCACCAAAATACTAGCCAATAGGATCCAACAGTACATTCAAAGGATTATTCACCATGACCAAGTGGGATTTATCCCTGGGCTGCAAGGTTGGTTCAACATCCGCAAATCAATCAATGTGATACAATACATTAACAAAAGAAAGAACAAGAATCATATGATCCTCTCAATAGATGCAGAAAAAGCATTTGACAAAGTACAGCATCCTTTCTTGATCAAAACTCTTCAGAGTATAGGCATAGAGGGTACATACCTCAATATCATAAAAGCCATCTATGAAAAACCTACAGCGAATATCATTCTCAATGGGGAAAAACTGAGAGCTTTCCCCCTAAGGTCAGGAACGCGGCAGGGATGTCCACTATCACCACTGCTATTCAACATAGTATTGGAAGTCCTAGCCACAGCAATCAGACAACAAAAAGAAATAAAAGGCATCCAAATTGGCAAGGAAGAAGTCAAACTCTCACTCTTTGCAGATGATATGATACTTTATGT
>NC_058415.1:77067316-77132356 GCF_002201575.2 Neomonachus schauinslandi | reverse complement strand
AAGAGCCAAGATGTCCATCAACAGATGAATGGATAAAGAAGATCTGGTATATATATACAATGGAATATTATGCAGCCATCAAAAGGAACGAGATCTTGCCATTTGCAACGACGTGGATGGAACTGGAGGGTATTATGTTGAGTGAAATAAGTCAAACAGAGAAAGACATGTATCATATGATCTCACTGATATGAGGAATTCTTAATTGCAGGAAACAAACTGAGGGTTGCTGGAGTGGGGGGTGGGGTGGGAAGGATGGGGTGACTGGGTGATAGACACTGGGGAGGGTATGTGCTCTGGTAAGCGCTGTGAATTTTGCAAGACTGTTGAATCTCAGATCTGTACCTCTGAAACAAATAACGCAATATATGTTAAGAAAAAAAAAAAAAAAAGAAGAAGAAGAAGGTAGCGGGAGGGGAAGAATGAAGCGGGGGAAATCGGAGGGGTAGACGAACCATGAGAGACGATGGACTCTGAAAAACAAACAGGGTTCTAGAGGGGAGGGGGGTGGGAGGATGGGTTAGCCTGGTGGTGGGTACTGAGGAGGGCACGTTCTGCATGGAGCACTGGGTGTTATGCACAAACAATGAATCATGGAACACTTCATCTAAAACTAATGATGTAATGTATGGGGATTAACATAAGAATAAAAAAAAAAAAATTAAAGATTTTCTCTCTCCCTCTCCCTCTGCTCTTCCCCCCAGTTTGTGTGCGTGCTCTCTCCCTCCCTCTCTTTCTCTCTCTGTCTAAAAAAAAATAAATAAGTAGAAATCAAAAATAAAATCTTAACAACAACAAAAGAAAAAAAAAAAAAAAAAGAATCACATGCTCTTCTGACTGAGCCACCCAGGCGCCCCTCGATATAATAATTGTTAATGAGATATATAGTTTTCTAGTACTAAGTCATTGAAATCTGATGTATATTTTACAGTTTCAACACATCTCAGTCAGGACTTGCCATAGTTCACATGCTCAGGAGTCACATGACTCTAGTGACAACTTTACTGGACAGCACAGTTCTAACCACGTTTCAGTGTCTTCAGGATAGTGCCTAAACATCAGATTGGCCTTCATAGAAGGTCCTCTGCTGGGAACTCTACTTCATTACCTCCTCTTCAAAAGCTTTGGGCTTTTGAAGACCTATTGCTTCCGCTCGGGACACTCTTTCACCTCCTCTTCACCTGGTTAAGTCTTAGGTATCCTTCAGCTCAACGCCAATCTTACTCCCAGGAAGCCTTCCTTGCCTCAAGTTTGGGTTGGGTTCCTGTTCTCTACATTCACATCATAACCTGCTTCTATCCTTCTTCCACCAGAATATGTGCTTCTTGAGATCAAGGACTCTAGTTTGCTTCCCACACCCCCAATACATAGCACAATGTACCAACAAATACTTATTGCATAATGAAGAAGTATCATTGCCTGAGATAAACTTCATGCAGAGCAGAGGAAAGCAATATGTCCTGTACATCTTTTGAATGAGGAAAGAGAAAACTTTGAACACCACAGAGTAGGAAGGAAGACTTAGGATGGAGTCTTAGAAGTGGATGGATTAACAGAAAGATAGTAACATGTTAGGCACACACCAAAACGTGTAAGTTATGACATCTCAGTGTCTAGGTTGCAATATTAGATAGAGGAGGAAGTGGCAGAATATATAGGAGTCTGTCCACATCTCCTTGGGGGAAAGGGGATGTAAATTGCAGGGAGTAGATGATAAGATATACAGCTTTCAGTGCACTTTAAGTGCAAATGTTTTTTTGTTCCCTTGGTTGGTGTAATGTCATGAATAAATTGTCATCAACCAGTCACCACACTGAAGCTTTAGAGGACCCTGCCTCATCAGAGTGACCCTTTCTTAAGAGAGATCACTGTCCATAGCAACCTGGAAATGGTGTTACTGAGGTATATCAATGCTGAAAGTCTCTCTCCCTCACTGGACTTACTTTTTTTTTTTTAAGATTTTATTTATTTATTTGAGAGAGAGAGCACGAGTCGGGACAGACGCAGAGGGAGAGGGAGAAGCAGACTCCCCGCTGAGCAGGGAGCCCAATGTGGGGCTTGATCCCAGGACCCCAGGATCATGACCTGAGCGGAAGGCAGGTGCTTAACCGACTGAGCCACCCAGGCGCCCCTGGACTTACTGTTTTTTAAGATTTTATTTATTTTTGAGAGAGAAGATAGAGAGTAGGAGGAGGAGCATAGGGAGAGCGACGAGCAGACTCCACAATGAGCATGGAGCCCAATGCGGGGCTTGATCTCAGGACCCTGAGATCATGACTTGAGCTGAAACCAAGAGTCAGATGCTTAACTGACTGAGGCATCCAGGTGCCCCATGGAATTATATTTTTATATTTCTCACTTTCTAAGACATATATCGTAGTTTCTGGCCCATCCTGTCACCTCTCTGTAATGGAAGAAAGATGCATTAGCTTTCAAACACTCAGCCAACATGAGCTTTGTGTTACCTATCTTTGGAAAATTACTAAATAATAACAATAATAACAGTCAAATGGGTACCATGCACTGCACATTTACTATGTGTCAGGCACTGAACTGAGCACTTTATCTACATCATCTCATTTAAACGTCACAGATTTTACAAATAAGTCATGGGCCCAAGGTCAAATAGCTCATAATTAACTGAGCTGGGACTTGTTCCCAATATGTCTAATTTTAGAGCCTACATACCCATGCATTATATGTTATTACTTGCAATTTACCAAACCCATATAGAATTCTGTTACTCAAAATCTCAGTCATCCATCTTTGCTTTTGTCCAACATCAGAACATTTGGATTTTACTCCAGGTCACTCCTCTGCAGGGAGAACTTCATCCCCGTCTTGTTTGGCCTTTTGATTAGATCAAGGAAAGATCCTTCAGTGTGTTTGCTACTCTCTTTCCCATGAGAAAATGGGTGAAATGATTGACTCAGACCCCTTCACACACATAGAGCCCTCAGCAGCTCATCAGATGTCTTCTGTGTAAGGGTCGATTACGATGTATGCTTGATAGTAAACCAAGGAAATAAAGGACAGATGGAGAAATTTGGTCATAGTGACTGAAGACAATTTGACAGCTGTTGTGGTGATTACATCACCAGCCACTTGGCTTTCAGTGAAGATTGCCTCTTGATAACTCTTAAAGAGAAGTAAAAGCATTTGTCTTTGTGATGCCATATTTAGAGGCTTTAACACATGAGGGTAGAAAAGTTGCCAGATCCTAAATCAGTGGTGCTAAGCTTTGACTATACATTCAAGTCCCAGGTTATACACCCCGGAGACCAATTTCATTAGAATCGCTGGAGGTGGGATCCAGGCTTCAGTATTTATTACAGTTCCCCTGGATTAATCCAATGTTCAAATCAATAAGGGAACCACTGCTCAAGATCAATGTTTCTCTTAGCTTATGTTAGTTACCAAATGTAAAGTAACAGTTCACTTCTATTTTATTGTCATTTTCTAAATGATTGGCATTGCATAAAGAAAATGTATTTTAGTCAATATCAATTATTTGAAATATTTGATAATTTCTTCAGGACCACATATGTTATAAACGTATATGTATAGATAGGTCAATAGATGGATAGATATGTTATATATCAGTGTACTTTGTGTGTTTTAGAAAAATTACGTTACCAATTTTTGTGTATAGTCTTTTTTTTTTTTTTAGATTTTATTTATTTATTTAATTGACAGGGAGAGAGAGAGAGAGACAGTGTGAGAGGGAACACAAGCAGGGGGAGTGGGAGAGGAAGAAGCAGGCTTCCAGCTGAGCAGGGAGCCCGACGCGGGGCTCGATCCCAGGACCCTGGGATCATGATCTGAGCTGAAGGCAGTCGCTTAACCAACTGAGCCACCCAGGCGCCCCATGTATAGTCTTTTTATATATATGACGAAGCTTGTTAATTCTGGGATTTTTTATCTGTTTAATCTATCCTTTTGTGATAAAGGTATTTTAAAAACTCCCAGTGATAGGATGTTTGCCTGTTTTGCAAAAAAGTGATTATGAATGTTGCTTTTATATTTTGAAGATATGTTGTTAAGTGCATCAACACTCTTTAAATTATGTTTCCCTGGAACTTTTTTTTTTATTTTGCTATTAAGTAATATATGTCTTTATCTCTAGTAATGTTTCTGCCTTGGATTTCATTTTGTTGGTATATTGCCTCATATGTTTCATTACATTAGTACTTGCATAATCTGTCATTTACTTTACTTTTCAAACTTGTGTGATTTTGTCTTAAGTGGTTCTCTTTATTATTGGATTTTTAGAAATTGATTCTGATAGTACATCTTACAATGCCAAATTTCATTCATTTACACTAATGTGATTACAGATATATTTAGACTTAGTTCTACCTTTTTCTTTTCTTATTTGATTCTGCTGGGATTGATATATGTACTTTATTTATTATTCCTCTCTAATGTTTTAAAACCGTATTTTTTACATATATAAATAATTATAATTTTTTTTATTTTTTTTAAAGATTTTATTTATTTGACAGAGAGAGACACAGCAAGAGAGGGAACACAAGCAGGGGGAGTGGGAGAGGGAGAAGCAGGCTTCCCGCGGAGCAGGGAGCCTGATGCGGGGCTCGATCCCAGGACCCTGGGATCATGACCTGAGCCGAAGGCAGATGCTTAATGACTGAGCCACCCAGGCACCCCAATAATTATAATTTTTTAACCATGGCTAAAAGTATTCAAAGTTTTTAAATGTTTTCCTAAACATAGCAAATACCTTAGAACACATTATTTACAACTGAACTCCAGTGCCCATCATGATAATTATTCTTTAGAGTTTGTTTTACATTTTTCACACATAATTACTAATTTTGCATTCAGTTAATTAAATGTACTGGTATATTTTCAATTTCTGTGTCCACAGAAGTGTCTTTTATTACTTTATTTTTTTAACTTTTACCATTGTTTCTTATATCCCACATTTGCATTTTGGGTTAACATCTCCTTTTTTATAAAATACATCCTGTATTTTTTTCTTCTAGAAAGAGCCTGAGAGTGTTAACCTCCCCATTCATGCATTCTAAAAAAAAATGCTTTCCCCTGGCTTCCAACTTGACTAGAAATTTAGCTGGACATAAAGTTTGGGGTTAATACGTGTTCTCTTTCAATACAGTCAGATACTACCCTTTGAGCTTTGGGCACCTTCATTGCCAAAGTGGAAAAAAAAAAATCTGTTACTCTAAATTTTATTTCTCACTAGCCACTCTGTCTTTCTTCTCTGATAGTTTTTAAGATTGTAAATTTGCCTTAGTTCTTCTACTCATTCAATGAGTAGTTGTTTATTTGGTATAATTTATTATAAATTTATTATATAAATTTGGTATAATTTATTCTTCTCTGTGGATCTTTTGATCCGTGAACTTGTATTTTTTCAGTTCAGTAAAAGGCCAGTAATTACCTCTTCTTCAAATATTTTTCAACTATTTCTCTTCTCTTTTCCTTCTTTTTAAGTCTTTTAGAACTTTTACAGGGCCTAGATTGGATCTTCTCAAGCTATTCTTGATATCTCTTTATTTTTCTCCTTTAGTTGCTCCTCTTTTGGAGAAATCTGAGTGAAGTTCTTATTATTCCATTCCAAATCATTATTTTTTATTGGATTTATTAGTTGGAGTTTAATCCATTCTTTATGTTTTCTGTTTAAATGTATCCATTTTCAACATTTCTAATTGGTTCTTATTTACGTCCACAATTCTCCAGTTTCTTTTTTCCTTGTTTCCTAATTTCTGGTGTGATCTGAGTGTTTTTTCCCCTCTCTGATCATCCTACATACACATTCTTATTATGAATCTTTGTCAAACATTTTGTGGAATTAATTTAATTCATGGTGAATTCATGTTTGATTATTGGGTTTTGTGAGCTAATTTTCTAGTATAACTTCCCTCCTATGGCAAAAAAAAAAAAAAGTATTTTTGTGTTTATTTTGATGTTTGTTTTTCTGCCTATTCCTCTTCTCACCCCTTCCTGTATCATCCACACATTTATATGCAAATAATCTTTGAGTAGCTACTAAGCACCAGTCCCTTTTCTAGCTCTGGGAATATGGCAGTGTGCAAAACACACAAATATCACTCCCTGCATGGAGCTTACATTCCAGAGGGAGAAAGCAGACAGTAAATATAATGTGTGTATAAATCATACAGCATGTTAATGATCTTGTAATTGCCCGCACCTGTTCCTCCAGGGGTCCCAGTCCAAAATGTTGGTTAGGGGCTCCTGCCCTGCAGTGCTATTGCTCAGTACTGCTCAAAGGGGAGTACATACACAGGTGTGGATCTACAAACTATTTGTAACTTGCCAATGACAAGACAAGTATAGAAATTTAGATAGAGGCTTTGGAAACTCTTATGTCAATTTGACAAAGCAATTTTGTTTCTGTCAAATGTGACAGAACAAAATTTGTCCTTGTATTTTGTAGGTCTAGTTTTTATTTTATTTCTCAATTTTCTTTAATTATGCTTTACTTAAAAAAATTCTGTGGTGAAATGGGGTGGGCGGGGGTGGGGGGGAAGCTGTGTTCTTTCAACACAGAGTCTGAGAAGCATCAATATAGAAGTTCTTCGGATGTGGGGACGAAACCAGTAGGGGCTTTGTTAACATCGTGATTGAAAGGCTATGGGCGATATCTGTGTCCTCTTTGCTCCTGAAGTGTGCAGAGTTACGGAAATCAGAGCCTAGAGTGGCAGTTGGTAGTTTGTGTTTTTGAACTTCTTTTTATAGCATGGGCATCTGATCCCCAACTTGAAGCAATTAACTTGCCATAGAGCATTTTAGTTCCAATTATCTGGTGGGCATAGAAGGGATTCTCAAAATATATCTAACTCTGCCACTTGACAGAAATAAAAGTTCTTTCCATTCTGAGACTTTTGATTGGTCCATACTGACCCCTGGAAGAAATAGTGAAAAGGTACTAAACTGCCTGCCAAAATTCCTAATTTCCAATGTTGGCTTGGCCATCGACTTACTGGTAACCTTCTCATGTCACTAACCTCTTTCACGGTTTAAGCTTTATAATTCTTTACGACTCTTTGAGACTCAGAGGGGAGGGTTATTTTTGTAAAGAAGGAAAGTACCTTCTGGAAAGTGGAGTGAGGTGTCCAAGGCCCATCATTCAGATAAGGCTAGGTCTGTCCCGAAGTCCATATGTATTATCTTGGAAGATATCAAAGTTGCATGGAGTCCTCTCTTTGGGAATATCAGAGATGGTAAAACTCAAATACTGTTGTAAAATACCAGCATCCCTTTCAGAGCAGGGATTTGGAACCTGATCCCAGTTGGGGAGTGCTCACTGCCCCTGGCCTCTGGCAGCTCTAGCATTGCCTGCAGATGCTCTAGTGTCAGAGCTAACAGCACTCAACTCTCCCCCATTGTCAGAGATTAGAAGCTGTGACTGAAAGGCACTAGACAAGGTAGGGAGAGCACACGGCCTTGACAACTGATGTTATGTGTTTACCCAGATATGGCATGGAAGCTGCTGTGGAAAGGATTTGATTCACCTGGAGGCTGATCCATACAGTCCTGATATGCTCATCATTTTCCCTCTCTACATTCCTCTTCTTTACTGTAGGTTGTCTTACGCACATCCTGACTCCAACACCTAGCTACATTCTCCCTTGAATACAGGTCAAATTCCATTTCAAAAAATTACAATAACAAAGGAGAATTCTGGAGAACAAAGCTACGCCTGTACTTTGGTATTTGACTCCTAGGAACAATGCTTTCCTTATCTAGTTACAACAAAATTTGAGCTCTTGTACAAACACTTTCCTTTAACGCTATCCATATGATATTTATTCTCAAAGCAGTATTTCCTCATGTGTGTATCTCTCATGAAAGATTAAAATGCATATTCAAGTGTTATTTGATCTTTACAATAGCATTTGATTATTAAAATATCAAAAGTACTCCTATTTTATAGGTTAGGAAATTGATGTTCAAAGAAGTAAATCAACCAAAACTCCATAACCCTTAAGTTCAGGACCTGAGGACTTTGGCTTCTAAATATGCTCTCTCCTGTGTAATATTCTATTTTATAGGTAGCTCCATGAGAACCATTTTTTCCAGGAAACTAAGGGTAGTAGCTAAACTGTATGCTTTATGCTCTGCCATCAAGAGCAAATGCCAAGTGTGTGAGTCATTTACTAGGATAAGCTATGCCTTTATTATCCTTTATTCCCTTTCCACCTCAAATATCCCAACTGCCAAAACAAAATTGGGAAGGAAGATATTCACATTATTAGGGTAAAAGGGAATGGGGATGGTGCCTTTTCTCTCATTCTGGTTTGAAATACTGAGATTTCAGTGCAAACAGGGAATCACCCTATTTGACCTCCAGTTCTAGGAATGCAGTGTTTTCAGTAGGCCAGTGAGGGTAGAATGATGGAGCTAGACAGCTATGGGGTTGGGCAGAAACAGCCCTGCCACTTAGCACACCCAGGACAGGTGGCTTACATGCTGTGTACTGCAGCTTTCTAATCTGTACAAAGATACTGGTCATAACAATATACACACTAGGCTTTTCAGTAAAGCTGTTTTTAAACTCTAAAGAGTTATACAAATATTAGTTCTTATTTTGTCAATTTTGCACTTTCCCAAGAGCATAAATTCTATTATAAAGATGGGTTAACTTGCAGAGATCTCCAACAATGGATACGTGTGGCAATAGCAACTGCAATTAAACATAGTATGACCTTGGTGATATCACATAACCTTTCTGTTGTCACTGTGATCCTCATAGAACAACCAAACATTATCCTTACTCTCACTTTGAGATGAGCAAGGTTGTATCTAATTAGGACTATAGAATCACATGTTTATGATCCTGGGTCATGTGTGTGCATGAGTGTATGCATGTGTATATATATGCATGCACGTGCACAAGTGTGCCCTCTCCTTTTGCAAATGAAATGTAAATTCCAGGGAGTTGAGAACCATATTTCCTCTAATCTGTAACTTTTACAGCACTGGGGAATAGAAATATAATTACTGACTATCAGAGCAGGAAGAGACTTTAGCCTCATTTAGTCTGACTCTCCTCATTTTATAGATAAAAAAATAGGAACCCAAATGTACAAATAATAGGTGATTTGCCTAAGGTCACCCAGCAGAGGTTGGGTTTAAACCAGACATTTTCATTTCAGCTCCTTGTTCTTTCCGCTATATATTACAGTAGATATTTGATGTATAATTTCAAATGAAGAAAGAATAACTAAAAATCATTTAGATTTGCATTTTACTTAGTAGAAAACAAGTTCAGTGATCAAATACATTTCAGTAAGTGTTGTGTTTCAAGAGCTTTGTTTCTTTATGCTAGTATAATTTAAGAATCTCCAAAAGATAGCAGGTTGGTTTTTCCAACATTCTTTGAACAAAGAATCCTTTTGGAGGACCACAGCTATTAGAATATAATAAATACCCAATAAACATAAATGGGTAAGTGAACCAAAAATAAATGACAGTATCCTAAGATTTCAACCTGAAACTTGACTCCCTGTTTTGTTTAGCCTTTTATAACCTATGTAACCTTGCATGGGACTCTCCAGTCTCTGTAGCAAGGTTCCTCTTCCTAAGGTGGAGAGAGAATGACCTACCCAACTTAAGAGGCATCAAGGAAGGTCAAATTTCTTTGGAACCACAGAACCTGGTGTAAAGAATGAGTCTTGTTTTGAGCACCAGCCACTCTCCTTTCATTTGGGGAACAACATTCTTTTTTTCCCAGCAACTACATTTTCCCCTCCCTCTATCCATATGATTCCCATTGGAGCCATGACGTTCTGATATAAACTTGACCCTCCAGCCAGAGTTAACAGGTCAAGAGCTGCACACTTCACTCAGAATTCTCTCCATTGGGATTTCAGCTTTGGAGCTGAGAGAGTCAGTTGAGAGTTAGCAGGTAGCTAAAGAGCTGTAGGCATTTCCTTTGTTCACTGGCCACCAGCCACAACCCTCAGATATTCCAAATTGTGTCCCCATCTGTTGGCTTTTCCGTGTATTCCTCTCTATTCCTCCCTCAGATATTGGCAGAGCTGGCCCCTTGTCACCATTCATGTCTCAACTCCAATGTCACCTCTTCACAGACCTCCTTTGATCACATAACCAAAGAAGCATACTGTGTCATTTTGTACCACTGACTCTGTTTTATCTCCATCGTAGCTCATCTCAGTAGCTGAAACTATCTTGTTTGCTTATGTGTTTGCTTATGTCTGTCTTTCCTGCAGAACATAGGCTCCTCGAGGGCAATAATTTTGTCTTGTTTGCCCCTACTTCCCCAGCCCTGAGCAGGATGCCTAAACATATTCATTGATTCATAAGCTGGTGAAGTCTCTATGCTCACAGTGATCTTTCAAGGTCAGCAATCTTGTCCTCTCCTGAGAGTAGAAGGAGCACAAACCCCAAGGATGCATTCATTTTTTCAAAACCCCACAGTTATGAAAGAAAGAGAGCAGTGACCATCTTGCACCTGGCCAGGATGGTTTCTTTAGAATCTATCTGCTGTCAGATCATTTTATATTGGTAAGATCATTTTGGGGTTTTTTTGGCGGGGAAGGGGCAGTAGTTGGGTAGAGGTGTGAAAGATCTGAGCAGGTATAACACGCCAGTCAACACATTTGGAACCATTAGACATCATAGAGAAACTCTGCCATACAACCATGATGCTTTTTTCTCCTGCCTGTGTCCAGACTTGTTTTTGGAGCCATCCCTTCTTACAAGTCTGGGGCTGGAACATTCTGGAGGGCCCGAGGTATCACTACAGTGGTGGCTGCCAAGCTTCTAACACTGATATTGCTTTCACACCAGTAGTCCTGGATAAGCATTAGTAATAGGAGAGGAGAGGGGAAGGCTCCTTCTGCTTGCTGCTTTTCTTTTGGACATCAGTGGGCTTTGTTTTACCAGTGAAATACATATTTTTAAATGTCCATGAAAGAAAGCCAATATTTGGCAGAGCAAGAATGACCCCTACACATGCTCTTTCCTGTGGGGATTTGGAATAAGATTCTGTTTGTTTGATTTTATGCAAGGTCAGACCTAGCTAAGATTGGCAAAGGTAACTATCCCCACCTTTACACTGCTGCCAAGTCAGGAAAGAAGCTGAGTTCTGGCCCATTTTTTCATGTTGGATGAACCTCCATTGAGACAGTTAGACGAATAAATCCAAGGTCATACAGAGAGCCAGCTATTATTAATAGGCTGAGATATTTGACTTAATGTCCCACACTTTGCATCATTAACTCATTTAATACTTACAGAAATCCTACAAAGTAGACATTGTTACCTCAAAGGAAGTTGAAACCAAGAGAGGTTAAATGACTTGTCCAAGACCACACAGCCAGGTAATCACACAGAATTTGAGCCTATGAATGCTGCACTATTTCTGTGTCAACACAGCATACCACTACTTTTGGAGAAGAGGGATCCCTGTAATCATCACACCTTCACACACCTTCACAGCAGAATAGTCCCGTTTCATACAATTTTGAGTGTCACCACCCAGAATAGGGCTACAAAGACTCCTGCATTTCCATGGCAACTGTCACATCTGTCTCATTCCTTGTTCTCCATCTCCTATTATTCATCTCAAAGCAATTTTGCAGAGAGGTGTGATTCCAGGTTACTACAGGGAGGTACCTATGGCAAAGTCAAGTCAGCAGGAGGTCTCAGATCCAGAATGCTCAATTGTCTCCACAAAGCCCAGAAGCCACAGTCAGGACCATTCTGTCCTAAGGAGAATGGCTAGCAAACCGATGTTTCTCCTGTAATCCTTTCCTCCTGGGTAAATGGTTAGCCTGAAAGTCTCCCCACCTGTGTACCTTGTGACCCCACATGGGTAGTTAAACCTCTTCAAACTTCAGTTTTAACTTAAATGGTGGGATGTAGCATCTACATCATAAGACTACTGAACAGAGTAAATATTCCAGTGTATACGAAGTATCTCAGGCAATGACTGATATTTAATAAATGGTCTACAAGTTGTAGTTCTTTATAGCTCCTTTTGTTCTCGACCACTGTTTGCATGGGCCTTGGACAAGCTACCCTCCATGTATACTGACAGACTGACTTTTTGAGGCTTCTTTCTCGCCATAATGCTGATTTTCACATTTATTTTAATTTTCCTAGATAAACACTTGTGACTTCTTTGTTTGATTACCTACAGTCCTCTGGAGTTTACTGTGTCTGCTTGTTACCCTCTGGAAATGGCGTGGGACCATGTGGCTCACCTATTTCCATCACCCATCAACTGGCCCTCTCCCAGGCACAGCGGCTGGGCTTCAGCCAGACATGTCATTCCCTGTGACCCAGGCCAGTAGGTCTGCTTGGACTAATTAATCCTGAGGAGATCCCTGTACACAAGCATATGCATGCTGGGAGCTCCTTGTGGGAAAGAATCCGTTGTATCCATTTCCGTATCTCAGCACCTGGCTCGAGCACAAGACAGAGAGAGCACTCAGTATACGATGCCAGGAGAAATTCTACGCAAATCCTACTTTGTTGTGAGCTCTTTAATAACAACAAAAGACAATAGCAATTTAGTGATGACTATGGCGAGACACTGCGCTGAGCACTATATATGCATGATCTTAGGAAATCCACAGAACCTGTGAAAATGTACTATGAGTATCCCCATTTTACAGATTAGAGAACTAAAACTCAGAGTAAGCAACAGTAACAGAGCCAAGATTGAACCCAGGCTACCAGACTCCAGAGACCATTATTTGAAGCAAACAGTGGTTATCTCTTCCCTGCATGTACCCAATGCCATAACTCTTGCTGTCCTGGCTGCCGTTCATGGGAAGGCAGCTTCTCCAGTGGTGGGGAGCTTACCACTTCACAAGGCAGAACAGTTTTAGTCTCAGATTGTGCTAACTTCCAGAAAGTTCTTCCTCATATTGAGTTCAATTATTTCTTGGATTTCCCCCACCACCATCATCCATTCTGCATCTGCCCTCCAGAGGAACACAGACACAAGGTCTCATGTCTTTCCCATATGTTAACTCTTGTGCTCTAATAAAATCAGTCTCCTGCTTACTCTAACTCACGAAGATAGATCTAAAGCAGGGAAGAGGAGGTATGCTAAAGACTAGCCAGTTGTTTAAAAAAATAATCTATGATAATGATACTAGCTAACATTTATAAAGCACTTGATTTTTTTTTTCTCTAAACACCTGTCTTTCTCCATACCTGGGTGTATGCCTCTAAGTTTCCAAACAGAGGGCATTCCCTCACTGCTATTAAAACAGGTCTCATCAGACCTGTGAACCATACTATCCACGGATGTTGCCTACCTTGTTAATCCTACATCTGTGTAAATGACAGGCTGGGGATGATTTAGTGGATTGTGACAACATTGCTTTGATTTCTTTCCCACTAAAATTGAATCATACCAGAGTAAATGCAAACTGGAGTCTTTGTGGGCTCTGGAAAGAGAGAGGTCTTGGCAAAATTAGAGGCATTATGAGTTTAAAGCCCCTTCCCAGAGATTGACCCCAGCCTTCCCTTTAGCTCTTGGACTGGTAATAGTTGCCCACTCAGGGTAAGTGAGAGTTGAGAATTTTATTCAAGAAGCAAATTTTATTAGCCATCAAACAGAAAGTTTAAAAATATTAACTCAAGATAAATCAAAACTGGGGGACACAAAAATAAGTTAGAATTTGGGAACAATTTTCATAGCTTTGATTAAAACAAAGGGCTACCACTCCCAGGACTCACTTTTACTGAGTACTGTCTCTGCTACACATGGGTAGATTAAACTGAGCAACCTTTGTAAGTGATAAGTTAGACATAGTGATACTCTATAAACTACACATGATATAAAAAGCAGAAACAGACATTTTTAAAGAGTAACAAGATAAGCCCCAAAAACCTTATGATATTATTAGATGTGGGGGTCTTGGGCAAGGGTCGACAAGTATGGCTCAACACCTGTTTTTGTAAATAAAGTTTACTGGAACACAGGCATAATCATTTGTTAATGTATCATCTATGATACATTAGATGTATCTAATGTGTTAGATACATTTGTGTTTTTTGTGTTATAAAGCAGACATGAATACTTGCTACAGAGACTATCATAGAGTCTACAAAGCCTGAAACATTTATTATCTGGCCCCAGAAAAAGTTACTGACTCCTGGTTAAGGACACTGCTTTGACTTAAAAAAACATGCATAAGGTACCAAAAAGCAAAAACAGGAAAAAATTATTTTTATATGTTTTTTATAATCCCATGCCATAAATAGCATCTGCTGTTCCATGATTTCTCAGTCGTATTTTCCTTGCCTTTGCTTTTTGGTCTGAAGATCACTTTAGTGGGCAATAGAGGAGGCCATCCAAAAACAAAAGCAAAACCAGCCTTCCTTTTTTGAGTTATAAAAGAGTTATATGAAAATTTAGGTTAGAAAAGACAAGATTTGACAAGGCAACATTGTTGACCAATGGGTAGCCACCACACCCCCACCTCCATCCTAATGGGAAAATAAAATCTATTCCAAGAGTTGTCCAGGCCTTAGCAGCTCTATATATAACAAACATGAAACATGATCTTTTTAAAAACAACCCAAATTATACATAATGCATGCTCATATTCTTAAACTGATCTGTTAGAGATGCTAAAAAAAGATTGCATATATTTCAATTTTCCCAAAATGTCTCTTTCTTCAACACCAACTATATTTTCTCCCTTACAGAGCTCCAAAAATTCTGGAGATCTTCCTAAAAATAAAAAAAAAAAGAAGAAGAAGAGGTCTAAACATGTTATTCCACTGCCTAAAACCTCCAAAGATTATCTTTTTATACAGATTAATTTCAGAGACTTTGATTCCTCATGTCTACTTAACTTTTCAATCTTATATCCAGATAACAACATCCCCACACAGTGTCACTTTGCATACCCCATGCCAGTCTTTTTCTGCCATTTTCTATGCCATGTACTCTTTCATCCCAGGCTTTTGTTTACATTGTTCTCTCCACCTAGAACAACCCCCTTTTCTCAAATTAATCTTTTTTTTAATGTCCTGTCCAGATATTATACTTACACCTAGAAGTCTTCCTGAGTTCTCTTAGTGTCAATGTCTACTCAATTTTCTGCATCTCTAGTTAAAAGTCCTTTCATTTACCCAGTTACTTAAGTCCCAAATCTGGAATCATTCTTATGTCTCTCCCTTCTTCACCCCTCCAGTTTACCTCCCAGTTTCGTCCATCCAACACTCAACATATGTACTGAACCTGCCATGCCTACTTCAAGCCACTGGGATCTCATTGATGGCTACCTGTTTACCCTTCCATCTCATTTCCATCCTTGTTTGCCTCCAATTCATTCTCCACTCTGGTAGACTAATCTTTTTAAAACCATAAATCAGATCATATCTCTCTTCTGCTTAAACTTTCTGGTGCCCTCTCCCCTTTACATTTGGAATGAAATTCAAATATCTTAACAAGGCCTGCAAAGAAATGCATGATCCGGCCCCTATGCCCTCACCCCCGCCATTCTCCAAATCACTTTACTCCCGAGCTAAATGCAGCCAACTTTGTGATGCAGTCATCAGAAACTTTGTGATTCTTTCCCCTACATCTGAATACTCTTCTACTCACTCTTTACTCACTTGTCCTCATTCTTCACTCATAATGTACAAAAAAGTCAATTGTTTGGGATGCTTTTCATAACTCTTGAAACCAAATCAGGGTGCCCTCCATTATCTTGTTTCATAGTACTTCATTTTCTTCATTCATAGACTAGCTGTAACTTGCCACTCTATATTTACTTATGAGTAACTTTAAAATGTTTGCCTTCCCTACTAGTCTGTAATCTGTAAATTTATGAACGTGTTGTCTTAGTCAACACTCGACGCCAAGTGCCTCTCGGTGTTTAGTACACAATAGACCCTTATTAAATATTTGCTCAAAGGAGAAATGAATAAATGAATAATTGAATGAATGAATGAATTATATATCATATTGAACATTTATCACATAGTTGAACTCAAGTTATTAAACTTATAAAGTTTATCTGATATCAGATTTTTAAATGTGCATTCCTGTTTCTCTTTCTGAATTGTTAAGGGCTTATGGGTTGTTTATATTAATCATTCAAAATGGTAACTCCCGCAGAACCTAGAAACTGGACCCTCCATTAATATAAGTTGATAGGAATTTATTGCCTTACTCATTTGACTGTAATGTAACCTGAGGATATAAGCACAATATATACAGCTTTTAGTTTCCAGTGCATGGCACATAGTAGGTGTTGAATAAACGCTTAATGAATAGATGCATGCATGCATGTCTCTTTATCAGGAAGAAAACAATTTAGCACTCCACCAATGGGCTTGGGAATGCAGGAGGAAGAATCTTCGGCCTTTTTCCTATTGACATTCCCTTTTAGCATTTCTGGATCATTTTTTTCCTAGGTTCATTCCAGTTCATTAAATGTGTCTGAGAGCCCACTCTATGCAAGCACTGTGTATGCTTGGAGGCCGGAATGCTGAGTAGGACCCAGCTCCTGATTTAAGGACAGGTAGAGAGGAACATGAGCAATAAAGATGATATAGGTATGGTAGAGGCTGTTTGGTGCCTCAGGCAGATGATGGCTGGGTCTGTTGCACTGAGCTCCACCTCTTAAGAGTGTTGGCTACTAGCAAACTGTGAAAAGAGCCAAGATGTCCATCGACAGATGAATGGATAAAGAAGATGTGGTATATATATATATATATACAATGGAATATTATGCAGCCATCAAAAGGAATGAGATCTTGCCATTTGCAACGACGTGGATGGAACTGGAGGGTATTATGTTGAGCGAAATAAGTCAAACAGAGAAAGACATGTATCATATGACCTCACTGATATGAGGAATTCTTAATCTCAGGAAACAAACTGAGGGTTGCTGGAGTGGGGGGTGGGGTGGGAGGGATGGGGTGACTGGGTGATAGATACTGGGGAGGGTATGTGCTCTAGTAAGTGCTGTGAATTGTGCAAGACTGTTGAATCTCAGATCTGTACCTCTGAAACAAATAATGCAATATATGTTAAGAAAAAAAAAAAAGAAGAAGAAGAAGAAGGTAGCAGGAGGGGAAGAATGAAGGGGGGGAAATCGGAGGGATAGACGAACCATGAGAGACGATGGATTCTGAAAAACAAACTGAGGGTTCTAGAGGGGAGGGGGTGGGAGGATGGGTTAGCCTGGTGATGGGTATTGAGGAGGGCACATTCTGCATGGAGCACTGGGTGTTATGCACAAACAATGAATCATGGAACACTACATCTAAAACTAATGATGTAATGTATGGGGATAATATAAGAATAAAAAAATTTAAAAAAAAAGAGTGTTGGCTACTAGGATACAGTTGCCTTCATTTCCTTCTTGAGAGAGATACACTTGAATGCATGGAGCCACATACCTCCACCAGTAATGGGCCACAGTCAAATTGATCCAGGGAGGGAGACAACCCTGTGGTGTGGTTTTGCCTCAGAGTCCTACCCCTATAGATCAGACCAAGGCTAGGCTATGCCTTAGAGCACATCTATGCTTGGCTCTTTCTCCTTCTTTACCCTACTTTAGTCTCTCCCTTACAGATCTTTGCTGATGAACTCTTCCTCTGTAAATCACATGGACCCAAAACCCTGTCTCAGGCTCTGCTTCTGGAGAGTACTACCTAAGCCATCATATGACAGGTGCTTTGATAGGATAAGTGCCTGTAGCTTTAAGAGCCCAGGAGAGAGTATCAGATATGGTCTAGAGATAGAGAGCCTGGGAGGGCTTCATGGGAAAAGGGCATCCTGAGCCGAATATTTTTGAAATAAAATATTTCAAATCTATAGAAATGAACAAGAATAATATAATATCATAAAACCCATACTCCCCATCTACATTTAACTAATGTCATTTTTCCTAGATGTTTCAAAACTTACACAGAATTAAGGATTACCAATATGGTAGAAAACTTCTTCGTAGGCTTTTTTAATTCTATATTCTTTCTCTTATTTCCAGAAGCAACTTCTAGCCTGGTGATGGTGTTAGCAATTCACAATCATATTTTGTATTTGTACCTATACTTAAACAATAAATGGGATTTCATGTGTTATGAGAAATACATATGTTAACACCATGCATAGACTTTGCAACTTTTTCTCTTACTCTGGATATTGTATCTTTGTGGTTTACCCTTGTTAATACATACAGATGTAGGCATTCATTTCCATTGCTAGGTAGCTCTCAATTACTGTGTCTTGTCTTGGCTTCTTTTTATGTTCTTTCCTACTTTCTATTGAATTGAAAAAGTTATCTCTATTTCCCTTTTTATAAATTGGAAGTACATTCCATTTGGGTTAATTTAGAGATTACTCTTCAATTTTAAACATGCACGCCATATTTAATAAGGTTTAAAATTAAGCAACATGTCTGTTTTCTGTGTGAATATTGTGAGGCACATAGGACCCTCTCACTATGAAACCTTCTTCCCTATGTCCCATGTAATTGACAAGTATTTTATTTCCACCTTTAAATACCCTTCCATTATTAGTGCATGTGTGTATGTGTACACACATATAGATATATATATTTGAAGTTTATATTTACTTAGTGTTGACAGTATGCTTAATACTCAGCATTGCTTTCAGCATCTCACATTTTTCATTTAAGTTCAGTTTCCTTTTTACTCTAGTTTATCCTTCAGTAGTTCTTTTGGAGAGGCCAGTGAATAGGCAAATTACATCAGTCTTTTTTTTCTGTCTAAAAATCTCTTTATTTTAATTTTATTTCCCAGTGATGGATCAAGCTACGTATAGAATGCCAGGTCGTCAGTTGTCAGGCCAAGAGTCATCTCTTTGTGAGTAATCTTTCTTTCCTTTTTTATGGCTTTTAATAATTTATCTTTGATATTCTATCATATTGATTCAAAATACCTTGAGTATAGATTTGTTTTTATTTATCTTATCCAGGACCCTATATGCTGATTTAATCTGTTTTTAAAGCTAGGAAAATACTTCTTTAGAAAAAGAAGGGGGGGTCACTGGGTGGCGCAGTGGGTTGAACATCTGACTCTTGGTTTCTGCTCAGGTCATGATCTCAGGGTCCTGAGATCAATAAATCTTTTTTTTAAAAAAATAGGAAAATGCAGTTCCTCTTATATAAGATATGTAAAGTAGTCCACAGAAACAGAAAGTGGAATGATAGTTGCTGGGGGCAGGGAAGGGAAAGGAGGAATTGTTTAATGGGTTTGCAGTTTCAGATTTATAAGATGAAAAAGTTCTGGAGTTCGGTTTCACCATAATGTGAATATATATAATACCACTGAACTGTACACTTCAAATGGCTAAGATAGGAAATTTTATATTATGAGGGGTTTTTTGACAACAATTTCAAAAAAACAGAAAAAAAACTAGTTTATTTTTCTATGACCATCACTCTCCTCTGGATTTACATTCTCTCTGTTAGATGCATGTTGGATATTCTTAGTCTATCTTACAGGTCTAACTTTATCTTTCTTCTCCTTATATCTGTGAGCTGCATTTTGGGTAATTTCCTCAAAGCTATATTCCAGCTCACTAATTCTCTTATGTTCTAGTCTATTGTATTATCTATCCATTGGTTTTTAAAGTCTACAAATACCTTAATTTCTAGAATTTCTATTTAATTTTTTTAAAAATCCACCTATTAATTTTCCATATTTTATTGCCCTTGACCTACGTGCACTACCTTCATTTATCATTTTTCCACTTTAAATAAACTTACTTTGAAATCTCCTTCAGGTAGTCCAGTTGTCCAGCCATTCGGTGTGAATTCTTCCATTTGTTTCATGTGAGGACTCCCCTTCTTTGTGGTTGTTTCCTTGTGTGGTACATAATATTTTAGTAGGATGTCATCTCAGTAGGGGTGTGTATTGTGGGAGTCACTTGGGTTTTGTCTTATGGAAGCATCCCCATGGGTTAATTTGAGATTATTTGCTTTTTTACATTCATTTTTAAAATTTTTTTATTTAAATTCAATTCGGGTAACATATACTCTATTGTTAATTTTAGGGGTAGATTTTAGTGCTTAATTAGTTGCATATCACACCAAGTGCTCATTACATCTTACATTAATTTTTTTATCTTGGAGTCTTAACCCAAGGATTACGTGAGTTCAAATTCCGCAAGTGTTTTGGTTTTGGCCAAGGATTCTGACTTCTCACAGGGTTCTGATTTGCACGTATGGCCCTGGGGGTGGAGGGCTAGTGGTAAAATCACTATTTCACAGGTAAGGCATTCTTTAAGACTCCTATCTTTGTTCAGGGTTTCAGTTCACCCAGGTGAGCAAATCCCATATTCACTTATATAACCTCTCCCACTCCTGTGAGTTAGAAATCAGTGTATATTCACAGCTCCCAAGCCAGGTCCCTCTTCCATGCTGGCATTGTGGATTTCCCTCTCTATGTGTTAAGATTGGCTGTGTATTATTTACTTTTATTATATTTTATCTAACTCTTTTTATGTATGTAGAGTGGGAGGTGAGATGAATCTTTCCATATTATATGCCCAAGCATCCATTTACTGGATCTGAGCTAAGTCTTAAAACATGAGTGAGTTAGGCAAAAAGAGGATGGAGAAAATGTCAAGCAGAGAAAATAGCAGAAGGAAAGATGTGGGAAACAGCATTATGGGCTCCTTCTTGGGGACTTAGTGTAGGTGGAGACTGGGGCTCCAGGCTGCCACTGTTCAGGCTGCTCCTCGGAGCACACAGAGTCAGTTACTAGAAGGAGACGCTACACAAATGGCAGACATGAGTCGGTCACAGATGACACGGGGGTCAGAGATGATGGCACTGTGTCAGCCATGAAACCAGGAATACGGAGAAGGGACAGGTACGTTACTGTGAACAAAAGCCAAGTCAGAACACGCAGTAAATACATGGGTCTGCTGTGATCAGCTCTCAACACATGCTGAGTTTGGGGCAGGCTCAACTGGACATTCCTGACCAAAGCAGCACCTGGGGCTGAGCAGACTGCATGACTTACATGTGAGTGTGAAAGGTGCATGTGCCCGTGCCTTGCTCCAGAGGAGATTTAAGGTTGGGAAGAAACTTTCCAGCAGAACATGCCGCTTCTCCAGAGTCCTCATGGCTGGCCTTTCATGGTGGATGTGGGTGGTATAAAAACTTGGCTCCCAAATGTGTGAGGAACTTGGTGCCAGGGAGGGAGCAGTCTGCATCTGGAGTACCTGGAAGAACTGGAGAGGGAAGGCACGTGTTGAAGTGTTGCACTCTCTTCCCTACTCAGGGGATCTGCTCCCAGGAGAAGGTGGCCTGTGCCTTGCAATACACCAGGGAAGAGGAGGCCACTGTGTGAGGAGAGTTTTGGGCAATGGGTTTCACACTGGCTCTTCAGAGCCCCAGGGTTGTTCTGGACAAGGACCTTGGGGGTCATTCTTGGGAGCAAGAGCAAGGCTGAGCTAAGACATCCTCTTAATCCTATCTCCAACAGAGCTGCTTCTACTTTTCCCTGGGGGAGGGGGAGGGGTAGGCAAACATTTTCTAGGCATTTTTACCCATTTTATTAAGGTAAAAGTTACATAACATAAAATTCATCATTCTAACCACTTTGAAGTGTGCAACTCAGTATCTTTTAGTATATTCACAATATTGTACAACTATCATCATTGTCTAATTCCAGAATATTTTCATCACCCCAAAAATGAACCCTATATTCATTAAAGTCACTCTCAATTCCAACCTTCCCCCAGCTTCTTGGCAACCTCTAATCTATTTACCATATGATTTGCCTATTCTGACATTTCATATACATGGACTCATATAATGTGTGGCTTTTGTGACTGGCTTCTTTCACTTAGCATCGTATTTCAAGTTCATCTATGTTGTAACATGTGTGGGAACCTCATTCCTTTCCATGGCAGAAAAATATTCTTTTTTTTTTTTAATATTTTATTTATTTATTTGACAGAAAGAGACACAGCGAGAGAGGGAACACAAGCAGGGGGAGTGGGAGAGGGAGAAGCAGGCTTCCCGCGGAGCAGGGAGCCCGATGCGGGGCTCGATCCCAGGACCCTGGGACCATGACCTGAGCCGAAGGCAGACGCTTAATGACTGAGCCACCCAGGCGCCCCCATGGCAGAAAAATATTCTATGAATATACCATGTTTTGTTTATCCATTCATCAGCTGATGGACATTTGGTTTGTTTCCACCTCTTGGGTGTTATGAATAATGCTGCCATAAACATTCATGTGCAAGTTTTTATTTGCGAACACATGTTTTTAATTTTCTTGTGTTTCTAGGGTTTTAAATGAAAAATGTTCCACACTCCTCCCTTTACCTCCCCACCCCCAAAGATGCTCCATATCACTGACTCTGGGAAATAGTATAATTAATGTTTCTTAAACGGGAATATGAATACTCCTGGGTGTTTGCATTTATATACCAGTGGGTGCACAAAGCCAAAGGAGAAACATGGCACATCTTTTTGAAGTAAGCTTAAAGATTGGGGGAATGGGAGGAAATTATATTTTTATATTAAATACAGATAAATATCCAGTATTTCATTGATTCTCAGACATTCATGTATTAACACCTCTGAAATTAGAATGCATTTAACAATCGATGCTGTGTCACAATTTAATTTGCAATGTTTGGGAGTTTTTTTCATTCTTAGTGATAAAACAATGGTGTGTCTTACAATAAATGCATCTTAGTTTTTATGGATTCTATGTGGAATACAACCTACAAGTCACACAATATTTTTAAGATAGAAATGAGAGACTTCAGAATTCTTTGGAGCTGCAAGTTTCCCTGACTAGTCTTCATCCCCTAGAGCTGTGGAATTCAGTGCCATAGGCTGTGCCCGGCACACCAGGGTGCCCCAAAGCCCCACATAGATGGCTTTGCATGGCCCCCTCTAGGGGACTTAACCTACTCACTCTCTGATTTTGCTTTGTGTTGCCACCCTCATCACAGAGGTGATACTATTAAAATAGCACTCTATCTAGCACTCTACTTAAAAGATTCTATTTATTTGAGAGAAAGAGAGCACAGGAATGGAGTGAGGGGTAGAGGGAGAAGCAGACTCCCTGCTGAGCAGGGAGCCTGATGCGAAGCAGGGCTCGATCCCAGGACTCCCCGGATCATGACCTGAGCTGAAGGCAAACCCGCTTAACTGACTGAGCCCCCCAGGCGCCCCATCCAGCACTCTACTTCAGTGGTGGATAATCCCCCCTTCCTTATTACCCCTCAGTGTAGCTGAGACAGAGTGACATTTTCAAGAAGAGTTTTACATTAAAGCCAAGGGGAAAGGAAAAGGAAAAAAAAGAAGGAAATAAAAACAGTACTGAAATTGTCATATTTCCCGTTATTGCATTTCTGATGTTACCATTCTATAAGAGAGAATTTCAGTGAGACCGCTCAATTTTGGCAGAAATCAGTAACTAAAAGAAACTGATGTTCGGACTCAGTCCAGTATCAACTGTAGTTGCCATTCACCTTCTCCTTACCCACATAGTGAGAGCCTGGACTGCAGGATTTCTTGGATTCCTCCAAGGCTGACATCCTACGGCTTAGTTTTTTCAAAAAAGTTCTGTCCCATGCAAAATGCTACATCTCTTGTCCATGAAATGCCTTGGAGATCACTTGAATAGCTATGAAAGTAAAACCTCTTGCCAAAATCATAAAGAGAGAAAAAGAAAATACAAGCTCCCTGGTTTAACTCACGAAAACAAACTCTGCATTTTCAAAGTATGTTAGTCCCCAAGAAGGAGTTAGTTTAGAGGTGAGTGGTGTTAAGTTAGCAAAACTTTGCTAACAACCATTCCATAGCAGTCTCTTAGGGGAAAAGATTTTCAAAATTAATGAACACATTTTTCCAAATTTAAGAAAAATAACAGCAACAACAACAACAACAACAAAACTTAACTTTGAATCTAAACCAGAACACTCAATGTTCCAGTGACTGGGCGAGTGCTTCTGAAACCAAGTGAGGGATCCACACTGCCTAACCGCCCCCACCACCACCACCACCACCAATTAAATGCTTCCTGGTCTTTGTGCATAAATTTGTAAGGCTATGAGGGCTTCTCTTTGGGAGCTGATTATTTTTGACACCCAAGAGTCCTCCTTTCTCAATGCAGTCTGCCTTATGAGAGGAGCACATTTAGCAGGGGAAGAGGGGCACTCCATCACTGCATCCATTCCAGATAGCAAACTAAAGAAGGCTAAACACAGGTTGACGGATGTTACAAAAAAATCTATCAAAGTTGTGAGGGCAATCAAAATCATATCTATGGGAAAAGTAGAAGGAAATGAGATTATGTAACCCCAAAAAGAGGATACTCATGATCTAGGGGCCAAAAGGAAACTGTTTGCAGACACATGAAGATAGATTATATAAAAGCAAGATGAGGTTCATCGTGTAACATCAAGAAGACAGCTATTGGTACAATATGAAGTGAACTATACAAATTTCTAACAGTTAAATTGGCCCAGGATATTATGGCATGTTTTCAGAATATCTCAGTTCTTCAGGAAAGGAGGTGTCCAGGCAAAGCCTGCTCATTATCAGTTGCAAGAGCTCTCTAATTGAATTTTTTTTAAAGATTTTATTTTATTTATTTGAGAGAAGAGAGAATGAGAGAGAACGAGCACATGAGAGGGGGGAGGGTCAGAGGGAGAAGCAGACTCCCCGCCAAGCAGGGAGCCCGATGCGGGACTCGATCCCGGGACTCCAGGACCATGACCTGAGCCGAAGGCAGTTGCTCAACCAACTGAACCACCCAGGCGCGCTCTAATTGAATTTTAATAGTTAAGTAGTAGAACTTCATTTTGAACAGTGCTTTGAATCTAATGATTCCCAGTCTATGAAAAGGGAACGGAGATGCTCAGCTGTTCCACCAGGAAGGAAGAGAATAGGCACTGACAGCGTTCAGGGCCTTTGGTTCAAGATGAAATGCAACCTAACACAGCCAGATTTTCGAGAACAGCAAAAAGCTCAGCCTACTTCAGTCCCGCAATGTCTTGGTCATATAGATTAGAGATCATGGGTCACCGCTTTCCATCAGGTTTACCTCTTCCTCCTGACTCTTAGGCCTCTCTGCAGGTTGCAGCCATCCCTCTGAAAACTGCACTGTTCTCCACATACCACTTGGGGGAAACTGCCAGCCAAGGCACCATCACGTTCAGACCGGCTGAGCTCTTTCATGGTGTGCTACATTTCACGCAAAAATGTTCTCTTTCAAGACAGATGACCCTCTTGCCAGACATTGCTTGGGTAAAGTATTCATTCAAACATCCTGGGCTTGTTACCAGCTCAGAGCACAGAAATTGTGCAGGTAATTTCTACTCACCGTCCAATCTGTTGCTTGCCCACCCTGACACCAGCTTCTGTTCAGTCCTTCCCGAGATAGACGTGACATTATATACACCACTTTACGATTCCTAACACAGCAGGTGCAGTTAGATTCATCCAACACCATATTAATAAGAGTCCTAATGACGAACCAAAATAACCTACCTGTCACAGAAGCAATGTCACTCCCTAGGAAAATTAAAGTGGCAAATCATCCCACGCATGGTCTATTTTTCCTTTGTCTCCACTTCATCCCTTCTGCCTGCCCCCAAGCTGCTCTTCCTATGTGTGTTAGTTCTTGCAGAGCGGTGTCAGCAGACCCGGTTTTGTTGCTAAATCACCATTTGCTGTACCGGTCCTGGGATATGCACTGAGCCAGGGAACAGAGGGGCAGGGTAGGAGTTCAGTGTCCCCTCTACTTGTCTCTCCAGCAGAAACTTCCATTTTTAAGAATCTACCGCAGGCCAAGCTAAAATGCTGCTGCTGCAGGGATTACAGACCCAGAATGACCCTCCTCCTATAGTGCTGGCTGCTTCACATTCAGAAATGCCCTAAAAATAGTCATAGTCTGGAATAAGGGCCTTCTGGCCCTTATTCTTTCTATGAAAAGGGCCAGATAGTAAATAGTTTAGGCTCTACAAACCAGACAGATAGTGTCTGATGCAACTGTCCAACTCTGCTGCTGCAGCTCAAGAGAAGTCATAGACAATATGTAAACAAATGACCATGCCTGTGTTTCAATAAAACTTTATTTATAAAACAGACAGTGAGCAGGTGCCTGGATGACTCAGTCAGTTAAGTGTCTGCCTTCAGCTCAGGTCATGATCTCTGGGGTCCTGGGATGGAACCCCACATCAGGCTCCCTGCTCAGCGGGGAGTCTGCTTCTCCCTCTCCCTCTGCGTCTGTCCCCACTCGTGCTCTCTCTCTCCCTCTCTGAAATAAATAAATAAAATCTTTAAAAAAAAAAAAAACACAGGCAGTGAGCTAGATTTTACTCTCAAAATGTGGTTTGTGGACCCCTGATCTAGTGGGAGAGACCAACAAGTGATCCTACTGTTGTAGTATTCAACAGTGAGTGACAAGACAAGAGGGAAGCAGCCAGGGATGGATAGGGTTAAGGCTTTCTGGAGGAGGTGAGGTTTGAGTCATAACTTGAAGGATGAAGAGCTGTTGAATCACTTGCCTGCCTTTTCTTCCTCTCCACCACCATCTTCCCCATGGATTGCCTATCTGTGATTAGACTCCATTAGATTTTGAGGTTGCTGAGAGCTATAAGAGCATCTTCACCATCTCTGTATCTCCAGGATCAAGCTCAGTGCCTATACATCATCAGGGCTTCATGCATGTTTATTGGATTAAAGGGTATTTAACTTTTACCTGTTTTGACCACTCTTCCCTTTGTTTCTTGGAAGGTGGCATTTCTGTTTCATTCTGCTACAGTCTGGTGGAGACTTAGTTATAAGGCAAGGGAGTCCTTATAACTTGCTGGCTATTAGTTCATCTCATAGGTCCAGACTGCCTTTGATTTCATGCTCTGTGCCTTTCATGTTCTCCTAACCTTTCTGTGCCTCAGTTTCCTCTTCTGTTAAAAGAGATTAATGACAGTATTTACCTCATGATCTGTGTGAGTATTAAATGAGTTAATATGAATACAGTATTTAGAAGGGTTCCTGGCAGCAAGCAGCTATTCATTAAATGCTGGCTATTATTAACATCACAAAGATGGGCCTCGTCTCTTCATAATGCTCTTGCACCTTCACGGTGAGGGGTGGAGGAGAGGTGCTGCTAGGAGCTGCTGACATTCATTTGGAAATTCTAACCAACTTCCTAGCTCCAGCCTTATTTATTTGTTGTTTTAATCTCTCTGCCCTCTGCTGCTGCACAAGGAGAGGAGTTGATTGGCAGCTTAACTGTTTAAAATCAATATAAGAAGCACTTGGAGATTAAAGCAATTTAAGCAAGGTACTGGCTGGGGTTGGGAGCTAAAACTGCTCTTGAAGGAAACAAGCAAAGGAGATGAAGAAAGTGGGTCAGAAATGAAACCGCGTGAAACTGAGTGGAGGTGAGCTCACAACAATAGAGCAGCACGACTTTTTCATCAGAGAGAGATCATTTCTTTTTATAAGAAGTAAAATAAAATAGAACCCGAAGCCCTAATCTCAAAATTGCTCCTGCCTGGCACTGATCCTTCTGCTGATTTAAACACACTTGTCTCTACCCTCTGCTCCCTGCTGCCATGCCCCCCACCCACACGTGCACTAGCTTTCGCCTTCTCTGATCTCTGCAGGAACTTCCTTGCTGCATGGGGATCGAGAGAGAACATGTCAGCCTTGTTGCTGACACCACATAAATCCCACTGAACTGAGCCAGAGAAACGAGGTGAGCAGGTGCTAGGGTGTCATGGTGGACAACCACCTCTACTACCATGGCAGCCCCACTCAGACATTTGATTCCCTTAACCCAGTCTGGTCTCACCTAGCAGCAAGCTCCACTGCAGGGAGCTGAATCTGTGTTAAATCCACAATAAGATGAAAGGGTTCTAAAGAAGACAAGAGATCTGCAGGGTCCCCCTTTCTTACCTGTCTCTGACGTACATGGGAACCTCCATCTCTTGCTTATTCCCCTTTACTCCTCCTTCCCTACTCAGTCTGTATGCTAGGACATAAGTTTTTATGGGCTTGACAGTGCTTAATCATGTCCCTTACTACAACTGTTCCAATCTGGAGCCTACGATCTCTCACCCTATTTACACCACAAACTGAGTTTAACTTCATGGGTTAACTTCATCCCTAATGAGGAATCACATGTGTATACTTTACAAGAGTGATTCCATACTTTTGATTCTGGGTGGAGGATCTAAATTCCTCATACAATGTGGGTGATTTTACGTGCTCAGGAGAGCTGGGAAGAAACAGGCCCCTGTGGTGTTGGAACATCCAAAGATTTGGAGGATTTGGAACCCACATCAAAGAAGACCAGCCAGAGGGTAAATCATCTAACCACAAGTAGAACATTTTAAGCAAGATAGCAGTCAGTACTGTGGGCTTTATTCCTACGTAATTTTGGGTCTTCTCTTCAAGACACAATCTACATCTCCCCCTTTGAAGGAGAAAGGGAGAGTTCTTTACAAAAGAATACAAACTCATATATGTTACTGGAATAATAGAGTAGAAAGTCACATTTGGTAACCATCAAGAGATAATGGGTCAACAACAGAAGTTGAAGCCATTGGGTAAAATGTTCTTTAAAAACAGTATATTCATGGGATTTCAAACCATGGTCCCACAGGTAACTTCTTTTTTTTTTAAGATTTTATTTATTTATTTGACAGAGAGAGACACAGTGAGAGAGGAAACACAAGCAGGGGGAGTGGGAGAGGGAGAAGCAGTCTTCCCGCGGAGCAGGGAGCTTGATGCAGGGCTCGATCCCAGGACCCAGGGATCATGACCTGAGCCGAAGGCAGATCCTTCACGACTGAGCCAGCCAGGCGCCCCCACAGATAACTTCTTAATTAAGGAAAGAGAATCATTATAATGGGGACACCTAATGGCTACTACCTTAATCAAGTGATCTAATTTAGCAACACCAATAATGGGATAAACTGGCATTATGTACCTCCTGATGTAATTCAAAGTAAATTATACAATATCTTCCCAAAATGTTTAACTTGAATCTATTCATGAGGAAAAAGGAAAATCCAAAGTTTGGGGAAATTCTGCAAGACAATTAGCCTGGACTCTCAAAAAATTGCTCATGAATAAAAATAAATAAATAGGGGTGCCTAGATGGCTCAGCTGGTTGAATGTCCAACTTGATTTCGGCTCAGGTTGTGATATCAGGGTCATGGGATCGAGCCCATGGCAGGCTCCACGCTCAGCAGGGAGTCTGCTTCTCTCTCTCCCCCACTCCCTCTCTCCCTCCCCTCCCCCCCCAACACGGGGAAATAATAAATAAATAAATAAATAAATAAACATCCATATATACATGAATAAGGGGGGACTGTATATCGAAAGACGATAAAGAAACATAAAAACCAAATACAATGGGAGACCTTTAACTGGATCCGGGATTTGTTAAAAGAGCTATGAAGTCTATTTGGGGAGCACTTGGATAATTTTAATATAGACTACATGTTAGGCATTACCACATCAGGCTTAAATTTCTTATGTATGACAAGGTCCTTGTGCTTTATGCATAGATAAAGTCTAAGGCATTTGGGATTGAAATATTATGATGACTGCAAGTTACTTCCAAAAGATTCGGAAAAAGGGGTGCCTGGGTGGCTCAGTCAGTTGAGTGACTGACTCTTGATTTTGGCTCAGGTCACAATCTCAGGGTTGTGCGATCGAGCCCTGTGTCAGGCTCTGCACTGGGCATGGAGCCTGCTTAAGATTCTCTCTCCCTGACGATGGACTCTGAAAAACAAACTGAGGGTTCTAGAGGGGAGGGGGGCGGGAGGATGGGTTAGCCTGGTGGTGGGTATTGAGGAGGGCACATTCTGCATGGAGCACTGGGTGTTATGCACAAACAATGAATCATGGAACACTTCATCTAAAACTAATGATGTAATGTATGGGGATTAACATAAGAATAAAAAAAAAAAGATTCTCTCTCCCTCTTCCTCTGCCCCTCCCCCCCACTTGTGTGCTTGCTCGCTCTCCTCTCTTTCTCTCCTTCCCTCTAAAAAAAGGTGGGGGGGAGCACCTGGGTGGCTCGGTCCGTTAAGTGTCTGCCTTTGGTTCAGGTTATGATCTCAGTGTCCTGAGATGAAGCCCTGTGATGGGATCCCAGCTCAGCAGGGAGTCTGCTTCTCTCTCTCCCTCTGCCCCTCTTCTCCCACTCCTGCTTGCTCGCTCTCTCTCTCAAATAAATAAAATCTTTAAAAAAAAAAAAAGCCTATTTGTGCTTGTGTATGTGCCCATGCACGTATATATACAGATAAAACAAATGTGACAAAATGCTAGCAATTGTGAACCTAAATGAAGGATATATGTATATTCACTATAGTATTCTTTCAGAGGGTTTTCTCTGAGGGTTGGAAAGTTTTTCAGATAAAAACTCAGGGAGATGGAAGAACTCCCACTTAAAAAAAAAATGTAACTTTCTTAGAAGTTATCTTGAGTGATGGGACAAAGTCCCTGGAATGCCCCTAACCTTTCTCTCCCCTAATCATTACAAAAGGTTTTGACTTCGTCACTCAATTTTTCACCCCACTCCACACATGTTTTCTCTTGTAATAAGGAAATTTTATTTGGGGTACCGTGATGCTGAATTAGGATAAGAAAGAAGAGAAGGGATGTGGGCTAAAATCAGAGAGTTTGCTGAGGAATGGCAGAAGAGAAAAAGGTGAATGGTGGCAGTAAGGGGGTGCTGATAGAAATCATGAGGGAGACTAAATGCCCCAGAGTAGCCCTTTGGCATGATCATCACCACCTTCTCCTTACCATAGACACCTCACTCCTTCCCCACCCTCTAGTGGTCTTATAATACACCCCCAGTTGCCCTAGCCTACCAGATCATGCCCACCCAGTGTAAGGACCTGAGCTGGGACTATGGGTGCAACCACATCTGATTGAACGTCTCCAGCTGCCATTATGGAACAGGAATAGGTCTGACTGTTTGGAGCCTTCTTTCTGATTCTGTCTCCCAGAAGTTCTGGCTCATGCCCTCTCCACACAGAGTGGACAGAGCGGTTTTCCCCTCCACATTGCCTGCCTACAAGGCAGAGGACCCAAAGACCTGTGGGGCTGCCTTCTCCACTGCTGCCAAGCTGTGTGATGCTCCAGTGATCTTTGCTCTGCTCATTTGCCTTTTGAAAATCCCTTCTAAATATTCTGTTTCACAAAACAAGCAAGGTCTCTCAACTCTCCTGCTTCTGTTGTTGTTGCTATTGTCTTGCCCTTTAATTAAATCTGACAGCCAGGCAGGCATGTTTGAGCTGGAGGTAAACCAAGGCCAAGCAGAATTGGAGCAGGGCATTCTTCTTCTTGAGAGCTGGAGACTCAGTACAAAGCCAGGAGTAAAGCAAAGAGAAAATCGATAGTCCTCAGCCAAATTCATTTTCATATGTGAATGGTGCTTGTGATTACCAAGGGAGGAACACTTCTTCTCTTGAGTCATTTTTGTCATTGTGCTCATGGTTGTTGTCTTATGGTCTTTGCCTACCAGTCCAGCTCACTATTTTAATGTCAGCCCTAGATTAGATAATGATTCATTCAGAAAAATGACAGTTACCACACTTGAAGTGTCTCCTATTGGCTTGTTCAATGGACAGTTTTGGAGATCCCACTAAGGACACAGCAGTGTAGTAGGCTTATGTCATTTCTCAAATCACATCACAAATACGTAGTCACCTACATTGATCCGTGTAGAGCGGTAAAGGTGATCTACCTGCAGGACTGACCTGGTCAGGAAAGGGGCAGAGAAGGTGTTGTTGAGGACATTATATTGAGCTGAGAGATTCAAAACAACAAAGTGTTAGCTAGGCAAAGTGTGTTTGTGTGCATGTCTACGTTAATATTCACTATAGCATTATTCACAATAACCCAAATGTAGAAGCAGCTCCAGTGCCCATCAGCAGATTAATGGATAAACAAAATGTGAGATATATAGATATATACACACACAATGGAATATTATTCAATATAAAAAAAGAAATGAAACTTCGATGTATGCTAAAACATGAGTGGACCTTCAAAACAGCATGTTTAGTGAAATAAGCCAGATGCAGGTAGACAAACATCGTATGACTCCACTTACATGAGGTACCTAAAATAAGCAAAGTCAGAGGCAGAAAGTAGAATAGAGGTCACCACAGACTGAGGGAAGAGTGGAAGGAGGAATTTTCATTTAATGGGTACAGATTATTTGTTGAGGATGATGAAGAAGTTTTGGGTAGAGATAGTGGTGTTGGTTAGCCAACATTGTCGATGTATTTAATGACACTGAGCTGTACACTTAGGGATAGTTAAAATGAGAAATATTTTATTATATTTTACCACAATAAAAAAAAAACCTAGAAAAAATGGGAGGGATTTTTACTTTCCTGGGTAAACCCAAGAAAAGAGATGAAGAAACCTAGTTATCGGGTGAGGAGAAAGGAGATTGTGTGTGTGTGTGGTGGACATACGTGTGCACAGACATGCATTGCTGGAGATGGGCTAGATCTTGGGGGAGAGGGGAGACCAAGGGCACTTAGCCTGAGGAAGAGATAACCTATGAGAAAATTCAGGTGCTATAATGGCCAAGGATGGACTTTGATGACCTGGGATGTTTGAATTTACATAGCATTTATATTTTGGTTTGAAGGAGATGGATAAATAACACCTCACTCTTCCCCACTGGGAAGAAAACATGAGATTCAGAGAAATGAAAGTGAAGAGGAAGGCTATGAACCCCCAAATTAAAACTTTTTTTTTGTCACTTTCAATTATAGGTTTCATAGCAATGCTGTGATTTAAGTTCCATCAGGACCTCAAATCTCTTTGTGAGAGTATGCTGCATACTTCAAGGAAAAATGTCTGAACTTCACGATTCAATGACAGAGAGGAGGGAAAATCTTTAGGAGCTAAGACGAGAATGAGATAAATAATTTAAATGTGAGGAATAAGAGAAAGATGTGACAAGGGGGAAATGGAAGACTTTCACGATTATTAGAGGAAGGTGGGTATTCTGGAGATCAGCAAAAATGCACTTGATTGTTTTTGTAAAGAAGTGAATGGATGTGGTAGAAGACACACATGACACGCATAAGGAAAAATTGTTTCTTTAGTAGAATATTTTTATATTCTGCCCAAGAAAACAGTACAAAATGAAAAAACAAAAAACAAAAAAAACCCTGAACTGCTTTTTGGCCTGTTCCTGGGGTGGGTTCTTTAATTTTTTCATTTCCAGAAGTAACGAAGGCAATACCTGCTTTTTTCCATCTTAGAAGAGACTGGCAGCCAGGTTGATCACTCCTCTTAGCCTCAGCAGACCAAACCTTCCCACTTCTTCTCCTTGGGGGTGAGGAACCTGAGTCTCTCACTGACTCAACATGCCTGACAGTGGTAACATCCACTTACAGCTTTTCCTTTTGTGTGTGGGGCTCCCTCTCTTCTCTAGCAAAAATGTTGCAAAGTAGGTCAAGGCTCTCCTGTTTATTAACAGGAATATGACAAAGTAGTAAGCATGAAACTTATCATATCATGATGTAAGACAAAAAGACTATAGAATATCTCAATATTTATTCACTACTTTTATGGTAATTTGCACACAAATACTCCCTTCGGACTTGAAGGGCTCATACGTTGTGTTCTATGTCTCTATGTAACAATATATGGAGTCAATTCTTGTCCCCAGATGAAGGAATGATTATAAGCATGAAAATGGCCAAAATCCCTAGGCTTTCAAGGAAAGATTTTCCAAGAGTCTCTGGTACCTTTTATCATTGAATTTTCCTTATTATTTGAAAAAAGCTGAATGATGTACTCTTCAAGGTATAGAAATCCTTGCATTTGGCCAGAATTCCGTGGTAACTTAAAGTAGGAAGATACTGTTTCCTGGCACCATAGGGTCAGTGAAATAAGAGTCAACCCATGTGTGTGTTTTGGGGGGGGGGGTTGTATTGTATGTTTCATTCATGCGGTTTCAACTTTATGCAAGATGACCTACAAATGAAATAAGTTCTAATTCACCTCAAAATGTCATCTTCAAGAATGATACTCTCGCACCTTAAACCATTTGAGCCAAATATTGTAGACTCGTTCTGAGGTACATCGTTTACCCCCAGCCAATAAAGAGATGCTAACAGTTAGGTAGCCTGTAACCTTAAAGGCAGGGGCCCTCCCAGGAGCTCTTTCAGAAATATGTATCACTTTATTTACATGGAGACACACAGTTTCTCCATCCATTACTGGAACCACCTCATGTTTTCTCACCATTTCAAAAATGGCATCTACTATTCCTTAGAGCAAAACCAGCGAGTTTTACAGAAGCTGCAATAAACAGGTCTTTAGGACTCTGATCTGAGCAGGGAAAATGGCACCTTTCGACCCAGCAGCATACACTCCAGAGATGTGGATGCTTGGGGTAGTTACAAATTTAACACAATTGCTTGGAAGAACAAAAGTAAAATGATACTTCTGGGAGTCATGTCTAGACAATATTACTTCCCAGGCAGATCTTACTTTTTATACCCAATAGAGATCTTATAAATAAAAGCCTACCCAAGACATAAGGCAGAGTTTTCATCTAGTTCTCACTTATTAACTCCCTAACTATTGCCAATTTTTCTTCCTGTATGGACCCACAAATTGTAGAGCATGACTCATTTTGAAACCCTACTTTCTGTTTTTCTAAGCCTATAAAATAGTTTTATTATCCCTGTGGTTATTTTGTCCAATTCACAGTTTCAGAACTTTGGGCACTGATGTCTTATTGGAGAGTCTAGCTCATTATATGGTAGATGAACATTGCCTGGATCATGCATCGTGAGCCATGGCTACAAATTCCCATGATCAGCCCCCCTCCTGCCGACCATGACCTCTCGAGCGGAGTCGGTTGTTTCCCCTAGGAGTCCTCCATGTCTATATGGTGTCTTATTTTAGTTTAACACTGCTGTCTGTTGCATGGAATTTTTAATGCTTGGATAGCTTCAGAGCAATTTGGGGATGTTTTATCTACCCCAGAGCAATTTAGGTCCACAGGGAGACTTAAAATACTCCTTCCTTCTACCTCATATCCTTTACAATTCTACTCCCAAAAGGGCTCAAAAGGTTGTGCCCTCCTCTGTGAGGGATTCCAATTATATCATACAGGTTCATTACCCCAGACCGAGGTATAGAGAGTAATTTCTTGGAGGCTTCCACCACTTAGAATACTGGGGAACTCTTTGTGAATATTCTTTCATGTTAATACAGGTCTCACTTTAAATGTGTAGTCACTAGTTATACTCCAGGATACTTTTTAAAAATTGTGTTTGCACATCAATCAGCTAAAGTTTGTCATGTGTTGCATTTGACATAGTAATTGTTATTAGCATACTGACAGTCCACTGAGTATCTTTTCCGCTTAATCACATAGAACAAGATGGTTTTGTGGTTGGGATGTCCAGTGTTTCACAGATCTGGTTGCACTCTCCTTCCAGGCACAGGATAATGTTACATTTCCTTACTGCCTTGTAGTTATTCAGATAGGACCCTGTGTCTAGTTCTGGTCAATGTGTTGTGAGAGGAAGTGTTGTGCATCATGCCTAAGATGCAACACTTAATAGCCACTATAAGACCCTTTTCACTCCGTTTACCTGCCTCATTGGCCATGAAAGCCATGTGTTCCTGATGACACAGGTAGGGTATGGTGGAGCCTCCATCAGCCTGCATCACTGAATCACCACATGGAGAATATTTGGTCTGGAGAGTCATCTGGACTTTACATGAGGGAGAAATATACCTGACTTTTTGCTAAACCCCTGAGATTTTGGATTTATCATTGCAGCTAATCTACCTTTTCTTGCCAATAAATGTTTCTTCCATAATTGAGCATAATGTCATATGGCCCTATTTCCATTTACAGTTCATGTTTAATGAAAAATAGGTATCATTTAAGATTTAGAGCTCATGGCTAATCTCTGTGTACGTGCCACTCAGTCTGTCACAAGCAACTACATGAGGTTCTACCACAGATACTGTAAATTACATCACTTCTTACAGTCCAAGTTCATGCATGTAACAGTTTGGAGCACTTGTGGCAAGGTAAACATCACCTTGAACAATATGTAGTTCTCATCGGGAATAACAGGTGTATGGAGACTATAGTAACCAAATATTACTGTGATGATGTTGCATAAAATCTTGGTGGTTTTACAGCAAAATCATTTACCATGCTGACTCTTCCGCTCTCTAGTTTGTGGGTTGCCCACTGAGGAGAGGGGGGATGTTCTGCCACAGGTTGGGAGTCGTTCATCTCATAAGGCTTCCTTATGGTCCCAGAGGCTATCTAGGGCACGATCTTCTCATGATAGGTGGCAAAAGCACAAGAAACTGGGATGACTAGAGCAAGCACATTTAAAGCTTCTGTTCATGTGTTATCTGCTAACATATCATTGGCCAAAGGAAGCCAGATGGCCAAGCGAAAAAGTGAAAGGGGCTGGGGTTGAGGTAGGGATGTGCATTCCACCTACTCTACCTACAGGCCCTTCAAAGCCACGTGGAAAAGGGGCATGGGTATATAATTCTATTAAAGGGAAGGATTGAAAAAGAGAAAAAAAAATCATTCTACCAGAGAAATCAGACTGGAACAAGAAAAAATAACTAAAGGTCTTTTATTTCAAATGACTATGAAATCTTAAATTATCTTTCCCCATGATATCATTCAGCTACATTTGCAGTATTTCCTGATCCTGAAATATATGTGCTTGTTATTTATTTATGTATTAATCTATTTACTTGTTTTTTGATTATTTATTTATGGGTTTTTGGGTCTTGGCCACCCACTAGCTAATTCTTATCTTGCCTCCTCCTCTTTTGGCAAAGGGCATTTTCATTTCGCTATATACTTGGTTCTTTTTCATAAATTATAAAATGACAGATAACTCCTGATTCAATCAGAGGGTTGTCATAATATTGCTCCCTTGAATTGTGTGAATAAAAGTGTGTATTCAACACAATATGCTTTGTGGTTGGTTTATTTAAGATTTATGCATTTATTTATTTATTTGAGAGAGAGAGTGAGAGAGCAAGAGCAGAGGGAGAGGAAGAGAGAATCTCCATGCAAACCCCACACTGAGCACAGAACCTGATCATGATGCTGAGATCACAACCTAAGCCAAAACCAAGAGTCAGATGTTCAACGGACTGTGCCACCCAGGTGCCCCTATAGTTGTATTTTTTTGTTTGTTTCTTGTTTGTTTTACCAATATAAAAGACCAATTGATTAAATAAGTCATCTCTACCTCTACTTTTTTCCATTGTGATTTAACAATGAAAAAATCAGGATTCCTTACTTATTTGTCATCAGACACATTCCTGGGGCCTGCCACAGAGAATGGCCATACTAATACTTGTATTCCATCTTTCTTATCCATCCCTTGGTTCTATACATCATGAAGGCATGTGCTTGGACACACGGTCTATAAAGTGACTAATGAGAAGATAAACAGACAGTGTTAGAACCATCAACTATCCAGCTAAATTTCCAGCTATTGAGGTTTTGAGCTGGGACTTGAAGTGACCTTTGTATGGTTCTATTCCAGGTGCTATATGAGATTGAGGGGCCAGGTGGAAAAAGCATTTGCTATTCAAGATGTGAGCCTATTCTTGGAGCATAAGTGCTGTGGACTGAGTTATCTGGTCCTAACAGAAAATATTTATTAAACATTTATGTTTCAGGTACTGTTCTAAGCTCACGGGATATAGCAACAAACAATTCAGACAAAATCCCTGCCCTTATGGTGCTAACATTTTAATGGGATCCTAAGGAATCAGGAAATAAAATTTTTAATAATTTTTTTTAAGATTTTTTTTTTTTGAGAGAGAGAGAGCACAAGAGGCGGGAGCTGGAGAGGGAGAAGCAGACTCCCTGCTGAGCAGGGAGCCCGATGCGGGACTCAATCCGGGGACTCCAGGATCATGACCTGAGCCAAAGGCAGTCGCTTAACCAACTGAGCCACCCAGGCGCCCCGAATTTTTAATAATTTTCAAAGGAAGACTCCTGTATATAAATCCTCAATGGCTGCTTTTATTTTGGACACACCCTCATAATCAGACTATGGAAAAAATTGAGAACTTATTCCATTTTTATTTAGATATTAGCAGTAAGCGTGCCTGACCCCAGCAGGTTGAAATACTTTGAAACATCCAGAAGACTGCTATTGGAAATATAGAAAAGGTAACAATGAACGTGCTTTATTTTCCAAGCTCTCCTGATTATAACAATACATATCCCTAAGTTCTTCCCCTGGAGATATTAATTCAATATGCTTTGGGTGGGCCCTGGAATCAGGATGATTAACAAATAGCTCAGTGATTCTTATGCTCAGCCATGTTTGTAAAACACTGCAGTAGGAACAATAAGAGTGTAGGTCCAGGCTCTGAACCTCGTTTTCTTTAATCATCACAACAACCTTGCAGTGTAGACATCTTTGTCTTTCTTTTCAGGCAACAAGAGTACTATCTCCATGATGACAAAGTTAGTAAGAGGCAGATCTGAAACTTAAACCCGGGGTGCCTGACTGGCTCACTCAGTAGAGCATGCAACTCCTGATGTAAGGGTTGTAAGTTTGAGCCCCACATTGGGTGTAGAGATTACCTAAAAATAAAATCTAAATAAATAAATAAATAAAATTTTTAAAAAATAATAAAATTTAAACCTAAAGACCGAAGTCTAATTCCAAGGTTCATATTTTTTTTCCTTCTTTTTTTTTATCATGTTATGTTAATCACCATACATTACATCATTAGTTTTTTTATTATGTTAATAACCATACATTACATCATTATTTTTTGATGTAGTGTTCCCTGATTCATTGTTTGTGCATAATACCCAGTGCTCCATGCAGAACATGCCCTCTTTAATACCCATCACCAGGCTAACCCATCCTCCCAGCCCCCTCCCCTCTAGAACCCTCAGTTTGTTTCTCAGAGTCCATCGTCTCTCATGGTTCATCTCCCCCTCCGATTCCCGTCCCCTTCATCCTTCCCCTCCTGCTATCTTCTTCTTCTTCTTTTTTTTTTTAACATATACTGTATTATCTGTTTCAGAGGTACAGGTCTGTGATTCAACAGTCTTACACAATTCACAGCGCTCACCATAGCAATACCCTCCCCAATGTCTATCACCCAGCTACCCCATCCCTCCCACCCCCCACCACTCCAGCAACCCTCAGTTTGTTTCCTGAGATTAAGAATTCCTCATATCAGTGAGGTCATATGATACATGTCTTTCTCTGATTGACTTATTTCGCTCAGCATAATACCCTCCAGTTCCATCCACGTCGTTGCAAATGGCAAGATTTCATTCTTTTTGATGGCTGCATATGTTTTTTTTTCTATCACACCACACTGTTTTTTATTTGCTCATTCATTCATTCATTCATTCCCTTTTTGTTTCAGCAGATATTTATTGAGTATGAGTCCTTAAGACAGATGACATGGGACAAGTAAGAACCAGGGAACTAGACGTCTACAAAGTATCACATTTCAGTGAAGTCCATAAGACATGTTGTGGGAACTCAGAGGAGAGAAAAGTCAGTTCCAGCTGGGAGGTGGCATCTTAGTGTGTGGACAGCGGGGTCAGAGGGACAAGAATTCTAGGTACAGGAAACAGCATGAAGCAAATCCAAGGGTCAGAAAACAACAGGGAACAGAGAATTGCAGGACTAAAGAAGAGAGGTTTCTACAGCCACATGCCTCATTGTAGGACATTTGGAACCATATTTAAGATGGACAGATTTCACATATATATCAGAGCCCTTCTGAAAGTTTGGAATTTATGGCAACACTGGGCCACCTTCGCCGCTGGACACATGCTGCTGAAGATAAGTAACAGCTCCCCCTTTCATGGGCAGTGTCTGATCTACTTCGCTTGCGCTGATGCGCGTGTTTATATTACCTGCTCAGTCACTGTGTGCATTTGTGTTCAACCCTGTGAGTAAGTGGCAACAGATGAAGCTGGAAGGAGAGGTTGAGGCATTGGCAGGTCTCTTTCCTCAAGGGACCAGTTGATGGAAAAGTCAGCTCCAAGGGTACTGAGCCTGTCTGGTGTTAGCTGCTTAAATAAGCTTTTAGCACCTCCCTGTGTGAGGAGATGGAACCTGGAAGCAGTGAGAGCCCGGGACAAATCCGCTCTTGCCTGGGAATTTACAGTCTGTGGAGCCTGCAGGGCAGATAGTTCTCTAGACAGAAAGTGGGCATTTGGGAGAGCTGGAGGGCTGCGGAATTGTGGGCTTGGTCAAACAGCCTTTTCTTAAAAGGTGAAACTAGTCAGTGATTAGTGATGTCCTGCTTCTCCATTATTACCTTGGGGCCTGTTCTGTGACTTAAATGTTAGCTTTATTTAGCCAGCCAGGGAAATTACCGTAGCTCAGTGAAGGGGGGAGACCTATGAATTTCTAAGATCAGTGTGGCATTTTCTTAACCTAGAGATAAATGTTGGACCACATGTCGAGGGAAGAGAGAGAGAAAAAAGAGGAGGAGAGAAACACACACAGAGACAGAGACAACTACCAAAAAAGAAAAATACAACAAATCTTTTGAGCATCTACTGTGTGCCATGCATCTTTCCTGTTGGTCAAACTGGTGACCATATGGTGGGGAACATGCTAGATATCTTTTCACCGATGGCCAATACTGTAGAAGTTATTTATCTGAATACAAAAATACACAAATGTGAAGGCTCTCGGTCAGTTAAGCCCAGAGCAGGTGGAAAGTCGGTGACAGGAACCAGGCAGTTGCGTGTAGCTTAAGTGCATTTGAAGACTGACTCTCATTCTAAGAAACAGGTAAAGGAACGTTAACTCAGGTCAGGGAAGTAAGTTAGTGTCGTGGCCAGAGCACGCATTTGGAGTTCAGCATTTCACAGTTTAAACGGTGCCCTTTCCCTTACAAGCTCTGCAGTAACTGTTGCTTCAAGCCTCAGTTTCCTCTTCTATAAAAATAGGAACCATAACTTTTTCGTTACAGAGTTTGGGGGAGGATTGAAAGATATCCCATCTTCAGACACCCAGTAGGTACTTTATAAATAAGAAATCACATTTCCTCTTCAGCTTTCTTCGTGACATGGCCCAAGTTATTAGCAATCCCCACTAGTTTTAGTCATGCTGGGGGATAGGAGACAAATTCAGGTCCCAGAACCTCTAAATGAAAGCTGTTGAAAAATATATGTTCTCTCACTTCCTTATTTGGCTGCCTGCAAATTATGTCTCTTGATGTATGCAGGTTCCTCTGCTCTTCCATGACTTCAGACACTGAACTTTGAGTCTTTGTCACATCAGCAGCACCAAGTAATTCTATACAGAAGTCTGACATTTCCAGTTGAAAAAAATAAATTGATTAAAATTCAAAAGGCATGTAGCGTTTGGCATTTAAAGGTCGAGAAATCTAGGGAACTATCAACTGTAAGATAATTCAACATTTAACGTGGGTGGGGGCAACCAGGATGTGTTTCGTTCCCTCATTGCCCCAGCATTTGACTGCTGGGAACATAATTGTGGCAAATATAATTACAGCCTCAAGATGGGCCATCCATCTTTAGGGATCCTTTAGCAGTTGGACTTCCCGAGAGTAAGGAAAGACTGATTTGACTTAACATGGATTATGTCCTTACCTTTGTTATGTAAGAAAGAATCTTTGCTTTATTTGTCCTTTTGAAATTCCCAGGATGGCCTCAAGCCACTTGGTCTTTGCTTAGGGAGAAGATCTCTAGACCATGGGCTCTACACTGGCATGGTGGAAGGCCCACTCATCATTATATAACAAATGCCTAGCATAAGACTTGCATGTAGTATGGCAGTCTACCATAAATATTGATTGAATAAATTAAAAGACCATGTTTAGGCTCTTTCAGATACTATTAGATCTTGCACCTATTTCACAATTGTTATGATATTTGTCAGTTGTCTGTTAGATTTATGCTTCTTCCACCGGACAGTGCTCTTCTTTAATGCAGGGACTGGTTTTTTTAGGTCAACACTTCTCCTCGTTCCTGACAGTGCCCAGCACAGTGCCTGGGAAAGGGTAGGTCTTCACTGGTGTAAAATGAATTAGAACCTATGTTAGGTAGCAGTGAGAATACTGAAATGGAATGCAGGAACCCAGCGGTCTAAATCTATATCCTGCCACCGATGTATTAGGTCTTAATTTGCTCATCTGTCAAATGAGAAATTTATGTTCAAAAATCTCCAAGGTCCCATTGACTTCTGACATTCTTTGATACTTATTCCTGTTTTATCAGGACTTTAGTCATTAAAGATCATTTATCGAGTCTTAATAGGGACTTGAAATTACAGCAAATAAAAGGGATGTCTTGTGAAAACCTAAGATGATTAAGGGATGACATGACTGCTTACAGCAAATATCTAAGGAGTTTTTATGATGGGGTTGCTGATCACTCGTTCTCATTTTTACTAAGAGGAACAGGCTTTGGTTATTGCAGGCAAGGATGCAATTAGACATATGGAGAGATTTCTTGATTACTACAGGGATAAAAAATGATGCTTACTTTCAGTCTCCTTTACAGGTGAGAGCTAGCATCCCCAATGAGTCAATCAATGCACCAACAAATATTTGCTAAGCCTGCCTGCTGCTCATTTTCCTCTTCACAACATTTTACTCAGAGTGTGGATCATGAACCACCTGCATCAGAATCACCTGGAGCTCATGTTAAAAATGTAGATTCTCAGACTCACTCCTACTGAATCTAACTCTCTGGGGCTAATGTCTAGAATCTGTGTTTTAATAAGCTTCCCAAGTGACATTTCTGTGCATCCTAAAGTTAGGCAAATGATCTTCTTGAATTTAATAGTCTTAAGCAATATTTTCTCACAACCTGGTGGCTGTTAAAATTATAACAATGACAGATACTATTTGTTGAGCACTAACTGTGGACCAAACATTTCACCTATGTTACTTACAGCAGTCACGCTCACCCCATGAAATGGGCGTTATCCCATCAAAGAGATGAATAAAACAGACACTGAATGACAAAGTGATAACAACCAGGAAGTGGCAGGATGAAGGCTTGAACCCAGGTCTCCTGACCTTCAGTCCACGAAGCCACAGCTGCTTTCCTGACATGCTAGCAATCAGGAAGGGCATCTGTGAGACTCACATTCTGCAGCCTTGACCTTGCTTATATCTGAAAGGGAAGAAAAGGCAAAGAAGGTCACAGAGATGCAAGCTCATCCATATTCAGCTTGGTCTGTTAGTTTCAGAGAGAAGACCAAGCAGGAGATGGGTCTCTAGTTCCCTACAGAGATCCTGAAGTATCGTTTTTCAGAAAACTCACAGATTTTTTTTCCCTTTTATTGCAAGGAGAATGTGGGGCTTTGTGTGTGATCCTACTGTGACCCCTGCAGGTCACTCCAGGCAGAATAAACTGAGGACCTCCATCACAGATCTCAGTCCACAGATCTCAGTGACTCCAGGGAGCCACTTTCAAATGGCCCTTATTTGCATTACTCCTTATAATTGCAAAATAAAATCTCCCTTTGGATTCTCAGCTTCTGGAGGTTGGCAAAGGTCATGGAGGACCTGCCCTTCCTTGCTTTAGACAAGGAAGGCTAATAGATTATTAAGTGGCAGAACTGACAATTTCACAGTGAAACAGTCAACCATTTATGTCCAATATCAATGACTACCTGGCAGGTATGTCAAAAGTGAAAGGCAGGGGCACCTGGGTGGCTCAGTCAGTTGTGAGATCAAGCCCTACATTGGGCTCTGTGCTGGGCATGGAGACTGCTTGGGATGTCTCTCTCCCTCTCCTGCTGCTCCTTCCCCCATATCTCTCTCTCTCTCACCCACTCAAAAAAAAAAAAGTCGAAGGCAAATTTGAGACAAGTACAGTAAGCCAGTGGCATACAAATGCGGATGACTTTAGGAGACTTTCTTAGTCATTCCCCACCATCTTCTAAATATCTGGAATACAGTCTCAAATCTACAGTGAGTATCCAACTGAACCCTTTAAAGGTTAAAAAGTCACACAACCAAATCATGTGGAATCATTAAGAGAGAGCATTATAGAAGCAGGAGAGTGGTTGAAATGACTTTATTTCTCACCGAGGTTCATTTTCTCAACTTGCCTTGATTGCCAGGCTAAGTGGCCTGGAGGCTGCAGAAATAACCAAGTCATAGTCCCATTTTTGAAGAACTTATGGTCTTGTGTTTCATTTGCTATGTTAGGAAGAAAAACAAAATAACCTATCACTGGGGAATTCTCAATTTAAAAGAGATGTCAGGGTAGGATTAACTCAAGAAAATCAGATAAAATTAAGGTCAAAAGGAGTGGGTGAAGGGTATGGCCACAAAATTGCTTGGGTAGCCTTGGGTAAGTCACTTAATCTCTCCAGACCCTGGTTTCCTTATTTCAAATGTAAGGCAGTTGGGTTAGGTGATCTTGATGGTCCTTTGTAACTCTGAGACTATGATTCTACTTCTAGTTTTATAAACTTACAAGCTACTGAACTAAGATGCATGACTTGTCCAGAAATACTAAATCCATTAAAATACATTCCCCCACTACTCAAAAAACCTGATATCCACCTTAGACTCTCAGGCTCCTTAGTGAAAACCCAGGCTAACCCTATCAATTTAGAGATGAAGACACTAAAGTCCAGAGAGGACAGGAACTTGTCCAAGGTCAGATGCAAATTAGTGGCTCATACTCTTAAAAGGCTGGTTTCTAGATTCTTAGTTAAGAAGGAAGCCCATCCCTCCAGCAACCCTCAGTTTGTTTCCTGAGATTAAGAATTCCTCATATCAGTGAGATCATATGATACATGTCTTTCTCTATTTCGCTTAGTTTAATACCCTCTATGTGCTATGGTGCACGCTGTGAATTGTGTAAGACTGATGAATCACATACCTGTACCTCTGAAACAAATAATACATTATATGTTAAAAAAAAAAAAAGAGGATAGTAGGAAGGGAAAAAGGAAGGGGGGGAAATCGGGGCGGGGGGAGAGACGAACCATGAGAGACTATGGACTCTGAGAAACAAACTGAGGGTTCTAGAGGGGAGGGGGGTGGGGGGATGGGTCAGCCTGGTGATGGGTATTAAAGAGGGCACATACTGAATGGAGCACTGGGTGTTATATGCAAACAGTGAGTCATGGAACACTACATCAAAAACTAATGATGTAATGTATGGTGATTAACATAACATAATAAAATTTTTTTAAAAAGAATTAAATTTATAAAAAAAAAGTTAGAAATTTGATTCTAAAACCTCCTTTAGGTACACCTAATATATTTGATACATTTTCAATACTTAGTTCAAAACATTTTTTCCTTTTAATTTCTTCCATGATCTGTACCTTATTTAAAAGAGTATTACAATGGGTATTAAGGCGGGCATGTGTGGTGATGAGCACTGGGTGTTAAATGCAATTAATGAATCATTGAACACTACATCAAAAACTAATGATGTACTATATGTTGGCTAATTGAACATAATAAAGAAATAAAATAAAATAGAGTATTACATAATTTCCAAAAATTTGGAGGATTTTCTACATATTTAAATACTATCAATTTCTTAATTATATATATTCCATTATCTGATCCTGATCTTTTATAAAATTAATGTTTATTTCTTAAGGCTATTCCACATAATCATATATAAAAATGTTAATACAAAAATTTAAAACTTAGTTGACAGTGTTTTATTTAAAATGCTATTATTTCAATGTTATGAGTTACCAATTAAAAAAAGGAGAGTAGTAAATTGTGATTTATTTGTAGCCTCTGAATTGTAAAAATTGTGAATAGATTGATAGCATATATATTTATTCATTATTTCAATAAATCCTACTGACCACTTAAAAAAAAAAAAAGAAGAAGAAGAAGGAAGCCCATCCAGTGCACTTCCCACCCTACCACCTTGCTGCCTATACACTCAGTACTGAGTATATTCTAGAAAAATTTTTTCAGATATAAAATCACTTTGTTAGTTTTGGAACATAAAATGTATTATGCATGTCCAAGATTGCTTTTACTGTTATGAAAGATGCAGGAAAAATAGGTGGATTTTTTTTTCAAAATGCCAAAAAATATTAACAGAAAACGAAATGTCTCCTTACCATGTTTCTGCACTTCTTTCCTTCATATCTATAATTTGATCTCCAATCAAGGACTCCAGAGATGTTGTAGAGACAGACATTGAAATGGTAGCAGTTGTGAAATTAGTGGTATTTGTTTTGATGAAGTTAGTGAAGGTCATTAGTTACAATTTATAATTTTGGATGGTTTCCGTAGTTAAACAAATTCAGACATAGACAATAAAGGAAACTTATTGCACCAAATACACAAAATGTACCCGGGGCAAGCTTGAGGTTGGAATTGATCCATAGAGCAATAGTGTCAACAAGAAAAACACCAAGTGCTTTTCTGTCTCCTCTTTCTACTTCAGCGTGGTTTCATCCTAAGGTTGGTTCCTTTTATAGTCACAAGATGCTTTCCAGAAATATCCTGGGCTATGTACTTCCATATAGATGTCCAGTGAGAGATGAATCGTCTTTTTTCTTTTGACTGACCCAGAGTATGAACCTTTCATTGGACAGACTTGGATCACTTATTCTTCCTGAACCAATAAGTATAATAAGACATAATAACTATTATCATCGTAACTTGTTTGTTGGCTTACTGAAATCACTTCCAACTTCTTTAGCTTAGGGTGGAGAATTTAATTCCTTCCCAAACTCCATGTGTTCTACACAGTAATTAAGAGGAAGAATAAATGTTGGAGAGAATACCATAATTTACAATGCTTAGAATAAATGTACTACAGACAATAGTGCAGATGATGAAGAGGACTCTGTCACAAAGAAGAATAAAGATGATGGAGGTGGTTATGCTGATGAAGGTGGTAAAGCCATTAAGGTCATAAAGATGATGATGCTAATGGTATTGGTAACAATGGTAGAGAGGTGTTAAAGTGAAGGTGATGATAATAATGAGGTTAATAATAAGGGGAGGGGCACCTGGGTGCTCAGTCGTTAAGTGTCTGTCTTCAGCGCCGGTGGTGATCCCAGGGTCCTGGGATTGAGCCACACATTGAGCTCCCTCCTCGGCGGGAAGCCTGCTTATCCCTCCCCCACTCCCCCTGCTTGTGTTCCCTCTCTCGCTGTGTCTCTCTCCTGTCAAATAAATAAATAAAATCTTTAAAAAATAATAATAAGGGGAAAAAGCAATAGGTCAACATTTAGTTAATATAAGCTTAGTGAATTGGCATGCCTTTCTCATACATTCCTGCATAATTTGCCTCTGGCCACAGCTCTTGTTTTTCCCTTTCTATAATGCTAGTGTATCCCCTTTTCCTGACCACTGTTGATTGGCCTGAGGATGGACACCTGAACCAGGAAAACAAATCCATAGTTGGATGATGATGGCCTCTGAAAATGGCAAGTCCAATATCCTTTATGGTTGAATGTTATCTGTTCACAATGATTTGTTCCCTCCCCATCCCTGTCATGGTCCCCAGCCCCATGTCCCATGGTTTTGCCATGCAACATGTCCCAATCAATCTTATATGAGCAAACATGATTCTAGTTTCACATGAACAGAAGCTTTCAATTTGATTGCATGGTTTGCCTGGGTTCTCTCATTCTGGGCCTCCTCTCTGAAAACAGTAAGTCCCAGATAGTGGCTCCTCCTTCAGCCTAGGTTGCAGAATAAGAAAACATGTGGAATCCAGCTAAGTTCTCACGGGCCTGTCATTGACCCAAAACCTTCAAGAAATGTAAAAATTGAATATGTGTTGATAAGGTTTTGAGATTGTTTGTTATTCAGCATAGCTTAGATAAAAACTGACGGATACATTTACACTCAGGCCTGCTAAGAAGAGAGTTTGCAAAGCCACATGCACATGTAGATGTGAGGAAACAGAGAACCTATACGAAATCAAAGGAAGCTGGTCTGTGGAAATAATTAAAGAATATCTCAACATTTCTGTCCTGGGAAGAGCTGGAGGGAAAGAGTTGGGTCTCAGGACACTAGTGGCAACATGAGTGCAGTACCAGATGCAATGGCCCCAGGGCACAAAGCTCAGACCTCATAACCTCATCCCTACACCTGTCACCAGAACAGAAGCAGCTCCACATTGGGCCTTCTCCCTGAGACCCTATATTGTATGAAGGGCTTGTTGCTCATTGGCTTATTTCCTCCTGAGACCAGGTGAAGAAGGGGGCATCTCACTACAGTTGATTCAGCTGCTTTCTCTTACTAAGGACAATATTTCCAGTGAGTCAAACATTCTTCAGCCTGCATCCTGTCTTCTAAAAGTTAATCTTTTGACTCAGCTACAGTTTTTGTTAAAACATACACATTCAGTGAACACAGTGACATTTCCTCTATTTTCTACAAGATAGAATTTCTGAAGTTAAAATTTCCCATAAGCAATTTGAAGCCTGCCTAATTTTTTTAAAGTCACATAAATATTAGATAATCGCAAGCAGACATTTAAGAGATTATCTCTATAGAATCTCAATTGCTCCATCTTTAAAAAGGAAATAATTATCCCTGTATCTTCGGGACCATGTGAGTCTTATATAAGAGAAAGCATGGAGGGTGCTGGATGCATAGCAAATACAAATGATGACTATTATTAATATTAAGGGAAAGGATGGGATGGGATAGCTGGAAGAAAAAGAAGTGAAAAGAATTTGTGAATTAACAAACAGAGACTCATCAGGGGCTGTTTGGGAAAAGGCAGAGAACAAGTTATGCAAACATCAAATTTGTCCAAAGATAACAGGAAAGGAAACCCAGAGTGAATTCCATCTGCTTTCCGCTTGCACCTGCTATTTATTTACTTTTCAGCTTCATCAATCGAGGCCAAATTGTTATATTTTTTTAATCTGAAAACATAAGGAGAAAAAAGAGAGATGTGGAGAGAGGGAAAGAGGGAAAGAGGGAAAGAGGGAAGGGAAAAGAATAAGACAATAATAGCTAACATGTATTGAGATCTTACTATGCATGGGGCACTGTTTTAAGAACCCTGCATGAATTAATACAATTACTATTCACAATGACTCTATAGGGAGTTAGGTTCCTCTTGTTGTTCCTATTTTACAAGTAAGGCCTAACATGTAGAGATATTGAGTGACTTGCCCAAAATCTAATAGCTGGTAAAAGGGAGAGTCAGCTTTTAACCCAGCCAGTCTGGCCATTCAAATCCCCACATTAAATAGCCTCACAGGGTGAGCTAGTATGGAATGGAGAAATATCCTAGGTAAGGGGGTGGGGGGAGAGGAAAAAGAACATCACCTTCTCCCTGTGGTTGGGTAAATCTTTATACATGAGATGGAAAGCAGTCTGATTTGGGAGCAGTACAGTTTGGGACCCATTCCGACTCTTTTTACTTGAGAGTGCCATTTGGTTTATGACTCTTTAAGGCTCAACAAATTTCTAAACCTCAATTTCCTAATTTGCAAAATCCTGTAGCTTTCTAACTCATCTGTGTGGGTAAAATAATAATAGGACAACACTTACCTGTTGTAAAAATTAAATCATGTAATTTAAGTAAAATAATTAGCACATGGCAACTGCTCAATAAATGATAGCTATTATCATGATAATTATATGTTATTATTAAGTTAGTTGGAGAGCAAGAATCAAGAAATTCTCCATGAAAGAAGTGGTATTTCAGCAGTTCTGGTGGATCAGAGGGTTTTCAGGTAGGAATAAAATGGATTGTTCTAGGAGAAGGAAGAGCATGAACAAAGCTTAGTCTTAGGAAAACACAAAATTGATGTTCAGAATTCACTATTTCAAGAATCAAGGAAACATGTGGTACATTTTAGAAATGTACGACTCTACAGAATTGTTGAAAGGCAACATTTAGGAGCTTCATGTGGCAGACCCTCAGTCATCTAGGAACTTTTACTGAGTGGAAAGACAGTCCCAGACTGATCTCTATACTAGAAGTTCTGCCACAAGACACAAAGACCCACGATGAGTAGCATTGCCAAAGAGTATCCATCAGAGACCCTCTCCTCCCAGAAATAGCTGGCTTCTCCCTTTATTTTCTCCCATAGCTTTTAGAAGAGACACTTGGATCTGACTCCAATTCCAGAATCTTATTATTTAAGTCAAGTCCAGATGTGGTTGAGGATCCTCAGATATATCTCTTCATGTATTGCTCTTCATCCAAAACTCTATGACCTAAAAAGGCAATACCTTCCCCCACTGACCCAACATACAATGGTGAGTGGAGACTGGATGACCATGAAGGACAATCCCACTAAAAAAGGGAGAAATGAAAGTTCTATAGCTGTCACAATTCTGAGTATATGCTGGGTAAATTTAGGAGCAGGTCATGTCCTTTGAGTAGGGTCTGGATCTACTCCCTGGAAATGGCTCTGAAGGTCATTAACATCTTTAGCTTTTCACTCTGCCCTCAGGGATCATGACTCTACCCTCTGAGTTGTTTTACTATTTTGTAAGAAGTTGTAACCGTTGTTTACAAGTAAGTAAATTCCTTAGCTTATTTCCTGCCTGTAAGGAAGTTGAGGGCTTAGAGACTTCAGAAACATGAACCATCTCAGTCCCTTCCAATACAAGCTGGTATTACATTGGTGATCCAATTCCCTTAAGAGCTTTATGGGCTTTCTACATACCAGTGGAGAAATGTAGAACCACTTGACAGAAGCAACAGCTACAATTCTTTTGACATGCCTCTCTTTACTTCAGCCATGTGTTATTTCTTATGCTGCTATGGGACAAATGCCCTTGAGATTCTCAGAAACCTTTTGACTGTGAAGGTTTACTGGGTACAACTTTAAATCGTTCTGATGTCTTAAAACCATAATTTTGATACCATCCAGTAATTTCTTACTTTATGAATTATTTAAAATTTTAGTTAAGGCCAGATCTTGGCCAAAAATGAATCTTTTATTCACAATTTTTCACACACCATTTTGGTGCAAAATGACAATGGTTTTGCAAATTTTTATCCATCTTTAAGCATTTTGGCCTATGTATCCTAGTTATTATTACTTTGGGGTACATTTTGGCCTTTAAAAAATTTTTCCCAAACCAGTATTCTTCAAAAACAAAAGCAAATTAGAATGCTTTCTTGACCATATTTTATTTCCTAATTTAACTCCACAATTACATTCATGAAATAGGATTAAAATTTACATTTTACCATTAAAAAAAGGCTCAGAGAGGTTAATTTTCATTCCAAAATTACATTGCTGTTAACATAACTGGCACTTAAACTTCAATTTGTCTGTCTTCAAAGCTAGAAAATTGACCAATTTTGCTCCACTGTGTTTCATCATAATAATCTCACCCTCTGGCACTACACTTTAGAGTTTACCAAGCATGATCTCATTTGATCTCATTTAATCCAAGCCTGAGCAATTGGAAAAGGAGGATTCTCTATCATGGCCAAAAAAGAGTGCTAAACTATAGTATAAAACTCCCACTTCTCTTGTCCTCACCAACAAAACAAAAATAAATTATTTCAAAATAACTTCCCTTCTTCCGTGTTGTGGGGGGAAGGTTTTGTTAGTCGTTTTCAACCCACCTACCCTATAGCTCCTGATAAACTTATCAATTGTTGATGACGTTTCCCAGTTTTGTTCCACTGAGTTGGGTTGCTTTGTGCAATAGGAAAAATGGGTGTGTGGTTGGGGAGAGACACAAGACTGGGCATGATTTGTATAAACCATGGATGCTAGCCTTTGTGGAAATGAACACTAAATCCCTCACAAGGAGAATGTCGTAATCTGGTTGATGCCCAGGGCTTGGGAGGACTCAGACTCAGAAGCCAATGGAAGCAATCTTCTATACCCATTTTTAAAAACTTCACTCAACAGTATAAAAAAATGTGAACTTGGACTTCTGTGCATTTGCTGATCACTCAATATTTTGAGCTACCACCTAGTGGCACTGCATGCCAGCCAAGAGTTCAGAGTGGACAGCTTTACCATGTTCCCTGTATAGCAGGGTTTACTTGTCCAAGTGATTGCCTTTTTTATTGTATTTTGACCTTCCTGTCTTATAATTGTGAATGGAAAGCAGAAAAAAATGCAAGTGCTGCTACTTGCAGCAAAAGCAGAGATAGAATAAGCTTAATACAATCAAGGAAAATGTGGAAATCACTCCAGCATAATGCTTTATAGTATGTATGTGGACTCTGAATGCAGAGCTTTCTGCTTTGGATTTAGGCTCTGTCACTTATCACTGGATGACCTTAGGCAAAATGCTTTTTTCTCTTCTATAAAATAGGGATTATAATAAAATTCCTTTCTTGTACGTTATGTGAGGATTAAGTCACGCAATCATGAAAGATATTACTTAGAGATCCTACAAGGCAGTGGTTTTCAAAGTAGGGTTTTCTGACCAGCAGCATCTGCATCGCCTACAGACTTGTTTGAAGTACAAATTCTCTAGACCCACTCCAGACTCAGAAACCCTGGGAGTGGGCCCAGGGCCCTGTGTAACGCCAGGCCATCGAGGTGATTCTGATGCCCCTGATGCTGATGCTGCTGTAAATTGTGATGGGGAAGAGCAGGCTCAGAAGTTAAATGATCTAGATTTAAATTCTAGTTCTGCCTGCCCCTAATTGCATGAACTATAAAGCCTGTTAGTGTCTCAGTTTTCTCATCTGCAAATTTAGAACAATATTATGTGTATTCTGGATTTGTAATGAAATTTAAAAACCTATCTGTCATATAGCAAGTCTTCAATACCTGATAACCTAGGTGTTTGTGTGGTTCTGATTATTGTTTTATTACTTCTGGCTTTAATGGTACTTAATCCAAATGGCTCTATAATTAATTGTGAAGGAAAATCAAAAGTAAAGAACATGTATGAAATACTGAAAATATATCATGGGAGGTTTTGTTTTTTTTTTTCTAAAGATAAGGGCAACTATGAATTTTATTTGTTTCCTAGCTATTAGGAAAAGGACCCTCTTCTACAACATGGTAGTTTATAGCATGATTTCTATTTTTTTGTCTTCTATTTTTTTTATTATTATATTATGTTAATCAGCATACATTACATCATTAGTTTTTGATGTAGTGTTCCATGATTCATTGTTTGTGTATAACACCTAGTGCTCCATGCAGAATGTGCCCTCTTTAATACCCATCACCAGGCTAACCCATTCTCCCACCCCTCTCCCCTCTAGAACCCTCAGTTTGTTTTTCAGAGTCCATCATCTCTCATGGTTCGTCTTCCCCTCCAATTCCCCCCCTTCATTTTTCCCCTCCTGCTATCTTCTTTTTTTTTTTAACATATATTATTTGTTTCAGAGGTACAGATCTGTGATTCAACAGTCTTGCACAATTCACAGTGCTCACCATAGCACATACCCTCCCCAATGTCTATCACCCAGCTACCCCATCCCTTCCACCCCCCACCACTCCAGCAAACCCTCAGTTTGTTTCCTGAGGTTAAGAATTCCTCATATCAGTGAGGTCATGTGATACATGTCTTTCTCTGATTGACTTATTTCGCTCACCATAACACCCTCCAGTTCTATCCACGTCATTGCAAATGGCAAGATTTCACTCATTTTGATGGCTGCATAATATTCCGTTGTAGATATATACCACATCTTCTTTATCCATTCATCTGTTGATGGACATCTTGGCTCTTTCCACAGTTTGGCTATTGTGGACATTGCTGTTATAAACATCGGGGTGCATGTATCCCTTCGGATCCCTACATTTGTATCTTTGGGGTAAATACCCAGTAGTGCAATTGCTGGATTGTAGGGTAGCTCTATTTTCAACTTTTTGAGGAACCTCCATACTGTTTTCCAGAGTGGTTGCACCAGCTTGCATTCCCACCAACAGTGTAGGAGGGTTCCCCTTTCTCCACATCCCCGCCAACATCTGTCATTTCCTGACTTGTTTATTTTAGCCATTCTGACTGGTGTGAGGTGATATCTCATTGAGGTTTTGATTTGGATTTCCCTGATGCCGAGCGATGTTGAGCACTTTTTCAGGTGTTTGTTGGTCATTTGGATGTCTTCTTTGGAAAAATGTCTGTTCATGTCTTCTGCCGATTTCTTGATTGGATCATTTGTTCTTTGGGTGTTGAGTTTAAGAAGTTCCTGATAGATTTTGGATACTAGCCCTTTATCTGATATGTCATTTGCAAATATCTTCTCCCATTCTGCCAGTTGTCTTTTGGTTTTGTTGACTGTTTCTTTTGCTGTGCAAAAGTTTTTATCTTGATGAGGTCCCAATAGTTCATTTTTGCCCTTGCTTCCCTTGCCTTTGGCGATGTTTCTAGGAAGAAGTTGCTGCAGCTGAGGTCAAAGAGGTTGCTGCCTGTGTTCTGCTTTAGGATTTTGATGGACTCCTGTCTCACACTGAGGTCTTTCAACCATTTTGAGTCTATTTTTGTGTGTGGTGTAGGGAAATGGTCCAGTTTCATTCTTCTGCATGTGGCTGTCCAATTTTCCCAACACCATTTGTTGAAGAGACTGTCTTTTTTCCATTGGACATTCTTTCCTGCTTTGTCGAAGATGAGTTGACCATAGAGTTGAAGGTCTATTTCTGGGCTCTCTATTCTGTTCCATTGATCTCTGTGTCTGTTTTTGTGCCAGTACCATACTGTCTTGATGATGACAGCTTTGTAATAGAGCTGGAAGTCCGGAATTGTGATGCCGCCAGCTTTGCTTTTCTTTTTCAACATTCCTCTGGCTATTTGGGGTCTTTTCTGGTTCCATACAAATTTTAGGATGATTTGTTCCATTTCTTTGAAAAAAGTGTATGGTATTTTGATGGGGATTGCATTGAATGTGTAGATTGCTCTAGACAGCATTGACATCTTCACGATATTTGTTCTTCCAATCCATGAGCATGGAACGTTTTTCCATTTCTTTGTGTCTTCCTCAATTTCTTTCATGAGTATTTTATAGTTTTCTGAGTACAGGTTCTTTGCCTCTTTGGTTAGATTTATTCCTAGGTATCTTATGGTTTTGGCTGCAATTGTAAATGGGATCGACTCATTAATTTCTCTTTCTTCTGTCTTGTTGTTGGTGTATAGGAATGCCACTGATTTCTATGCATTCATTTTATATCCTGCCACTTTACTGAATTTGATTTCTGTATTTTTGAGTACCATATATTTTTAAGAATTGTATTCTTTCAAAATGTACTGTCCTACCAAAATATCACTGTCCCAGAGCTGGATTCTCTCAGCAGGGACTTCCTGGGCTGCCAAGATGGACAGAGAGAGAAGGAAAATTTCCAGAGCCTAACTGTCAGGAACCTGAAGGCAGTCCCTCTCAGTACAGGGCTGGCATTTGCTTTGACCAGAGGCTTACTCCAAGAAGTACCACTGGGACAGGGAGCTCCATTCCCTATCTCTCAGAAGCAATCTGAGCAGATATGACCAGCAGGCTCTCTGATGGTCTCTGTACCTGCCAGCAAGTAGGCATAGCACAGGAACCAAAGACAGAAGAAACAGAAAACAATTTGGGGCCAAACCACTGGGAACTAGAAAGAGAGTTGGCTATGCCAGGCCAGGATACAGAGCAGAAGCAATACACCTCCTATAGAGGAAGAGAGAATCAATCGTGCTCCTAGTCATTTTTCAGCCACTAACTCATTATCAGACTCCAGACAAGTCTCTGGCCCTTCCAAGTTCCCTATCTGAAAAATAAAGTGAGAGCTATTGTAAAAACCCAGGGTTTTAATGATTGGTATGCAGGTCAAAAAACTACTCATGATGGGTATCTTTTCTTAAGAAATGCCCTTGACCATGATGCCAACTCTTCTGTCAACCCCAATTACCACCCACCCCAGTTCTAGTGCGTATCTTTCCAGGTACCATGGAACAGCAACACTGGCATCCCCCAGGCCTGAGCCCAGGCCTTACCTGTACAGACAGGTGTTCTTGGATAGCTGTGTCTCCCCTCCCCAATGACTGGCCTGGTAAAACCGTTGTTGTCATGGGTGGCCTAGGCATGCCTTTACCCACAGGACTTCAGGCCGCTTCTGACTTGCTAGCATTTCCTTACTTGCTAACCTTCCAGAAAAAGGGGTCTTCCTTTTCCCCAATTCCCTTCCTTCCCTTCACTCCCATCTCCTCTAAGGCTGGTTTTTTTGAGAGAATACATATTATTTGGGTCACAGTTGAACTTCATCATGTTGCATGACTTCCCTGAATCTAATTTCTTCATCTGTATAACCAGGATGGCAGCATAGACTTCATACCTTCATCAGGAATATGAAACAAGAAGATACACAAGATGTGCTCAGCACAGGGCCTGGTCCAGAGTAAGCTCTCAACAAACGAGCACTAATTTTATCATCACCATCATCTTTGTCACATTATGAGGTTATGGCAGTTATCTCTGGACTTACCTACTTGCTTTAATGAGTATCCCGTTTTGCTCACTCCTGGTTATTGACCCAGAGGTGTACAATGAATAGATCCAAAATATTTGTGAAATGAATGTTGGAAAAGAGAATCTGGGCAACAACTTTTAAAGTATGGGGTGTGTGTGTGTGTATGTGTGTTTGTAAGTAGGTGCGTGTGTGAGTGTGTGTGTGACTGCATGTGTGTGAATGTGTGTGTGTGTGTGTGTGTGTATGCTGCAGTCCTGAAGGGGCCAGTTCTCTCCTCTACAAACCTATAGCTCTGCCTCACACTCAGACCCTAATCAACTGGAATGACTCTATGGGGGCTCCTTAGTGCCCCTCTGTTTTAGTCTCTCCCCCAAGCCACTTGGCCCAGCAGCCCTCATCCCCAGGGAGCCATAAGATCAGAGCCAGGGGTATTTCTTACATGTGCTTACTAACTGGTGTGAAAGATGGTTGCTCAAAATTGAGGAGAATAACCAGCTTATCCACAGTGAATGTTTTCAAAACAAACACAGAGAATAAATGTCATTTATATGATATTTAGAACCCCAAAACATACTCCAAGAAACAGGCACCAAGATAAGCTCATTTTGCCTCAGCCATATCGTCAACCTACTAGCAAACATGAACTGAGAACGCACTGTGTGCCAAGCACCATGCTAAGTCCTGTGGTGAGAGAGAAGAAAAATGCAAGTCTTTATGGGGAAGGAAAGGAGCAGGAGCCAAAAAAGGTTAACAGAATTACAGTACAATATGATAAAGGCAACTGTACATGAAGCACAGAGGACTGTAAGAGTCACTGCTTTCAGCCAGATGAAGTCAAGGAGGTTCTTCCAGAGGGTGTGGCTTTGCACCAGTTTTCTTGGAGTGTGACGATTAAGCAAATGAAGGAGAGGTACGTGTAAATGCACGATGGGTGGCTGAGAACACCATGCTTGCTGGGAAATCCAAGTTGTTCAATGAGAGTGCTGACAATGACAGCAATTGTCGTAATGATAATAACAACAGGAATACACCAGCCATCACATCTATGGTACTTGCCATGTGCCAGACATTATTCTGAATATTTTACATATTGTGACTCTTTGCACAACTGGAACTTAGGGGTCCAGGAGTTAAAAGGAGCTGGGAGGGGCCAGGTTCAGAAATAGATGGTTCCAGATCTCAGTAGTTTTGTGAATAGGCTTGGAGGTTAGAGTTTGACTGCGGGATGATGGATGGTTGTAGAAGGGCATGACCTGATCTTGACCAAGTACATGTTTTAGAATGATTATTGTCATGACATAGTGGGTCTATAGGGATGAGCTGTAGACAAGAGGCTGGGAGAGCATTGGACAGGCTGCTGGAACCATCCAGGTGAGAGCTTTGAGCACCTGAATCAAGAAGCAGTGTTGGGAAGAGTCACTAGAGATTGACTTTATATGTCAAATGATGGTAACAGACCTGCTCTGCTTGCATGCATTTGTGATTTACAAATATTAAACTGTGATATAAATGTGAAAGCTTTATTATGTGGATACTGAAGAGGAGGATGAAGATGGGGATGATGAAGACCAGGCTTTCCAGAAACCATTTCCCTTTGGTTTCATAGACCAAGCTCTACCCATTTATTTAATCCCTCACTGTACTTTGCCCTGACCCTTCCTCCCCTTCCAGAAAAAAATAATTTCTATCTCTTCTCTTGTCCCATTAAATCTGTGTTCACAACTCAGCCTTTATGTCAAAAAGACAACAACCCTTAAATAATGACAAATTCTGGGTAGATGATTACTGATGTCTGGTTTAAGACTTGAACTCCCCCAATGTCTAGGGACTATGAGAACAATTTTAAATATATATATATATTAAATATATATATACAATTTTAAATATATATGTATATATTTAAATGCACACAGACCCCCCCCACACACACATACACTTATGTTTAGACTTGAGGATCAGAGTCTTTTTGTTGTTGCATTATTTAATTATTCAGAAAGAAGTTGCCAGCTACGGGAAATGGCTGCTTGCAACATGTAATTTGCCTTCCAAACAAGCTCATTTGGGCTTTGACATTTGACAGAGAAAGGTCTGGGAAGATGAGCTGTTCAGAAAGGGTGTCTGTGCATCTGACACCACCTGAACTTTGGTAAGTTGATTTTTACAATCGCCAGATCATCAAAGGTTAAACTCATTTAAATTCTCCCTTTACTAGCAAAGAAAGAAAACAAAATGCCGCAAGCTGCCTTAACCCGCTGTCCTCAACTGCCTGCACTAGCTGGGGACTCAGGAAATTCTTAATGTCTGCAAAACGTGCTGGGAAGTTGGTAAAGTTAACCTACCACAGCCCCATGTGCATTTTCTGCATCCTTTTCTCTCTTTGGAAATCTAGACATCTCCTGTTCTGTTGAATCTGCATTACATAAATCCTCTCTTTCATCAGTACTCATCCCAACCCTCCCTTTCTCCCTTTCCAAATATCCTTGGGATGTTTGGTGTCAGGAGCAGAGCTGGGGACTGGGCACCTAGATCTGAGTGTGTGTCTTTTGCCCAGGCTTCTATCCTCGTCCCTCCCACGATGCAACAATCTTCTGACTCGTGTCCCTTCCCCATTTCACCCTAGCGATGCTTCCGTAGGCATACCGGAGCACTTTGATAAAGCACTTAATGTGACTGTTGCCCTCCAGTGACTGCAAAAATTGCCATTATACAGCTGAGTCCTGGACATAGGGTCTTTGCTTTATTATTTCACTTTACAAATAATTATTTAGTACCCAATGTATGCCAGGCATTGTGCACAAGGTATCTGGGAGATAGAGCAGTGATTAAAACAGCCAATGGTCTTTGCTCCCACAATAGATAAATGTGTAAATAAGTAAACAAACAACACAAAAATAAATATGTAGCTTCAAACTATCTGGTTAGAAAACAAATACTACCATAAGAGAGAATAAGATAAAACACCCAGCTTAGGTTCATATGAGGAAACCAAGGGAGGTCTGTGGAGTCTGAGAGAATGATGGTCTAAGTAAAGCCTGGAGCATGAGTAAGGCGTGAGAAACCTCACAGCATGCTTGAGGAGGACAGTGTGGCCAGAACCTACTGATTGGTGAAGGTGGACAGGTAGGCCAGGGCCTGGCCTCATAGCACTTTACAAGATGATAGTCCTCATGTTCAGGGCTGGGGAGTTTGGGGGGTTTTTTTGTTTTTTTTTTTTTTAACTATGGATACCTTTTCCTTACCCCCAATCAATTCACTTTGAATCTTATGGGGAGGGGCCTGAGCATCCTGCAGTTTGTAAAGCTCTTCAGGTGATTCAAATGTACAGCCAGGATTGAGAACACCTGCTGTAGTCTTTACAAATTGGCCAAACTTTCCTCTATGGTTTCACCTCTGTCTTGCCCATTAATTCCCTAACATTATTCCATAACATCCTTTCTTCCACATATATACTAACCACTTCATACATTGTCATTTCTAAGCTTCTTTGGTTTCCTCAATTCACCTCCCCTTTCCCTATATAGGTTAGAGAAGTTTCTGGCTGCAAGTAACCCAAATCCTAAGTATAGCTTAAATAAACAGAGGCTTATGTTTCTCATATTGCAAATGTCACGTAGGTGTTGTCTAGCATTGGTTCAGAGGCTTATTAATACCAGGGCCTGCAAGTCATCCTTCCTCTGGATCCCATGCATCCTTCCTTCCATGCAGGAAGAAGGGAAAAAAGATGGACCTCTGGTTCCTTTAATAAGGGAAACAAGTTTTCCTAGAAGCCCCACTCTGGCGACTTCCCCTCTGTCTCATTAGCCGTATCTGTATGACAAGCCATCCTTAGCTGCAAGAGGGCTGGGGAAAGCAAAGGCTGGGTTTGAAATGATTAATTTAGGTAGACCAATGTTCCATAACCTTGGGGTTGGTGTTGGCATTCTGTTAAAAGGAATAAGGGGAAGTAGCTATTGTTCAGATAACAAAAACTGTCTACCACACATGCTCCTGATCTGCTCAATGAATTCCTACCACCTCTCACTAAGTGAAAATTGTGGTCTGGACAAGAAATGTTACATACCCAAGGTAATTTGTGCTAGGGGCTATGAGAGATAAAATGAAGTAGCAGAGGTTCTTGTCCCTAAAGTGTTTATACTCTAGTTTTAAGTTAAAGAATTTTAGTGAGTAGTGAGTGGTGTGGGGGATGTGGAGACAAGGTAAAGGGCACAGGCATTGTGGTGTTCTATAAAATTCAAGGACTTCAGAGAAGTAGAACAACATGGGGTGAGGGGGAGACCACCTCTTGAATGGCCCTGGAAGATATAGGATCTAATAGGTTTTCTTAGGTAGTAGGGGGAGAAAAAAATCCAGGCTGCAAATAACACAGCTCCAGTCCCACTTCCAGTATCTCCATGAGTTTGGGAAGAGGATGAGTATACAGAAAGAGATGATCCAAAGCTCTGCCAGGACCAGGGGTTAAAATTGCTCTGGATATTTTCAGCCTCTCCTGTGATCAGCACACATACGTAATTCAGGAAGGGACTGCTTCCTCCAAATGATTCTTTTGGGACCACATGCTTGTATCTGGACCCTATATGCAGATGTCTCTGACATTTAAAAACAAAAACAAAAAACTATTCTAAATTATTTTTCTTTTCTGCTGTGAGTAGTGGAGTAGACAATAGGCTATCACCCCAAGGAAATGGGTCTGCTTTACTGCATCTGCTTTCTTTGCTGAATGTACTTTCAGGAGCATCTCCTTGCTCCTGACCCTAGACTCATATGTGGATGAAATTCATACCATCTTTTGATAATTCTAACTACAATCATAACTGCCATTGCATGCATCATTTCATTAAACTTTCATAACCTGAAGAGGTGGGTTTCATTATTATCCCCACTTTTCAGATGAGGAAGTGGGGGCACAGAGAGGTGAGGCAGGTCTAACTGGAGTGGTCAGGACTATCATCTAGTCAGTCTGGCTCCATAGTCTGTGCTCTTAAGTAGTATTCAACTTTCTTTCGTAAGCTCGTTATAGTGTATGGCCTGCCAATTAGGAATTTCTTCCTCATACCGCCTGGAATCGGGTTTTTTGGAACCCACCCCAAACCCAAGACTATTACAGTCCTCCTGTCCTACCCACTATGTAATCAGGAATCACTGAAGTGAGCCGCAATGACCCATGAACAGTCTTTTTGCGGGGGGTGGGGGGGTGGGTTTTTGTTTTTATTTTTGTTTTTGTTTTTGTTTTTGTTTTTATTGAACAGTCTTAAGAACCAGTGTTGTCTCTCCTTCCTACCCCTTCTTCTCACATTCTCTCTGTTCCCTAGTTTATCCCTCTTCCTGGTTCTGCCTCCAGCCCTATGGTTGCCTCTAAAATTGGACTGCATTTGGCTTTCACAGTTTTAAAACACTATGCTTTAAACGACAGGGCTGGTCTGGCTTTCTCACCCTGCCCTCAGACTGCATCTCCGGGAAGCTTCGGGTAATTTTATGGAGCCAGTTCAAGCCCCCGTGGCCCCAATTTCAGTGTCAACTATGTCTGCTGCAGCCCCTCAAGAAGGGGTGTCATCTTGCCTTCTGGTTTTGCTATTGTTTCTGTGTTTATTGTCAGTGTTCATGGAGTTCTTGCTTCGTACTGAGCCCTGAGCTAAGCACTTGGTGTGGTTTGTCTCACTTAATCTACCCACTCCCAATCCTGTCGGGTACATGTTATCATTACCTCTATTGGACGGATGAAAGGATTGAGCACCAGAAAGTTCCAGTCACTTATTTTTTTTTTAAGATTTTATTTATTTATTTAATTGACAGAGAGAGAGAATGAGACAGCGTGAGAGCGAACACAAGCAGGGGGAGTGGGAGAGGGAGAAGCAGGCTTCCCGCTGAGCGGGGAGCCTGATGCAGGGCTCGATCCCAAGACCCCGGGATCATGACCTGAGCCTAAGGCAGTCACTTAACCAACTGAGCCACCCAGGTGCCCCTCCAGTCACTTATATAGGGTCACACTACTGATGTGGAGAAGCAGAGCTCAAATCCATGTCTGACTAAGAGCACATTTCTCTCTTCTGGGGCTTCCCAGGACACGCCTAAATCCTCCTTCATGTGTCAACCCTTCAGATGTTTGTTGGCAGTTCTAACATTTTCCAGAGTCTCCTCTAGTGTCGACAGCCACAGTTCCAGCTGTCATTCTTCTTTTGCCACGACTTTACCTCCATCTCCTCATCATCTCTCTACCTAGTTCTGTCCAATGTTAATCTGTTTTTACAGTTGGTGTAGACCTGTATTCACCACTCCAGGTGTCGTCTGATTAACATATACAGTTGGCCTCACCTCCTTCATCTTTTATGGTCTATTTCTGGCAATGAAGCCACACATTATTTTGGCAGCCTCTACAACCTCAATCAACAGAATGACTCCAGAGGGAAATTGCTTCTGAGTGTGTCTACTGTTAACTGAAAATAGCCAAAATGAACGGAAGTAGAGGGGATACGTGGAGAAACGATGCCGAGTGAGGAAGACTGCTAGGAAACCCTTTGTGTTGGGAGTGGGGGTGTTGTTGACCGTGGATGCATTGGCTCATAGGTAAAATATTACCCCACACCTAACTGCCAATGACCCAGCTTTTTCCTGGAAATTCCCCAGGTGGAAAGGCCATCTTAAGGCCATCTGAAGTGCTTACCTTTGTGTGCCGCTCAGCAGTTAGTGTTTTTGATGCTGGACCCCCTTGGTCCTTGTGATCCTGTGACATAATGGAATCAAATTAAAGGCCCATTTACCAGCTTTATTGTCGATTATTTATAATACTCTGGTTCCAAAGAGCTTCTTTATAGAGTGCTTAAGCTGCCATCACTGGATAGAGCTTGCCATAAATGCCTTCACATGCACAGCACATTATGTTCCTTAGCCGCAGCAAAAAGGGAAAAGATTATTCTCAATTATTTCATATAGTCTATTTTATTGTTTTATTGTAATAAACTACCATACCTTACACCACTTTAAAATCAATAGTTTGCATTAAAAATAATGAAACACGGCTATTAATCTTGGTTAGCATTTCTGCTATTACTTTCTGATAGTGAATCTGTAATATAGAGAAGGTAATAATTATTCACTTCCAATCAATAGGAACATTTTCAAATGCTCCTATGTGTCCTGCTGCTATTGTATCAATGGAAGCTGATGATGATAGGGGCATAGATTTAAAGACTCCTAGTTGGCATGAAGTTCTTCATGCCCTCCATGCACCTATCTAGACATTCCCTTACCCTCAGGCCATCCCTTTTAATTCCTTGAGACAATATGATAGAGTTGTTAAGTGCCTGGGCTGGGGAGTCAGACTGTCAGGGCTCACTTGTTAATTCTAACACTCACTGGTGCTATATGACCTTGGACATGCTATTTAGCCATTCCCTGCCTCAGTCTCCTCATCTACAAAAAAGGAATGATAATGTCTACTTTGCAGGGTTATTGTGAATATCATGTGCAACACTTCACAGGACATGCTTATCACAGCGTCTAAATCGTTGTAAGCGCACGAGACATGATAGCTACTATTATTTTGCTGGGTACACTTGACGTTAATGAATGGCCTAATAGATAGCTGTTGTTTCTCAAAGGGTTAGTAAAAAAAAGCAGGTGGAATGGCTGGTGCCATTTCTATCCTTTGGCTTCTTCATTTCAACCTGACATAAGAAGATCCAGCTGTGCTTTGTGCTGGTATTCAGCATCTGGACTTGAAGCCCTGACAGAAGAAATTGAGCCATCAATTTGGTTGTGATGCAAGAGGCCTTTTAACTCCCAACCCTTTGCTTTTAAGCAAAGTCTCTGTGGAGACAGTACTGGAGTGAATACATGGTTTTGTCAGTAAATACTCTTTGATCAACACTCAAGTCAAATATAAGAAGAGTGGAGATGGTGATGCTGAAAGCCATAATTGATGGCATGGCTTTTCCTATCCTGTTTAATTTAATTCAACAACTGTTTATTGAACAGCTAACATATGCCAGAAGAAAGCCTCGGTGTTGAATGGTAAAGAGATTCAAAGATTAATAAGGCATAATATTTGCTGTCGAAATATGTTAAAATCTAGGCAAAGAGGCACGTATCACCTGAATAGCATGAATCCAAAGTGCAGAAAGCAAGGTAGATTCTCTCTGGTAAGGAGAGGTTATTTCAACTAAAGCACAAGTGAGTAAACCTTCACAGGGAAAATGGAGGAAAAAGAATATTCTAGGGAGAGAGAACAACAAAGGCAAATGCCAAAATGTGAGCAAGTGTACATCTTAATATAACTCTACAAGCATAAAATCTTTCTAGATTCCCTGCTGCCTACAACACATCTCTGGGCTCCACAGTCTCTTTGCCCGTGTTTCTACTCCATTCACTGTATTTTCCTATATACCCTAGCCTCCTAAAACTACACTACAAAATATTTGTACGTTTTGAACATGATGACCTCTGTTTCATACCTCTATAAGCTTGCATTTGTAGTCTCTTGGACTCAAAATTGATTTATCCACCTTAAAAGCCATTCTCCTGGAAGACTGAGATCAAATATTACCTCCTCTATGAAGCCTTTCCTGATACTCTCAGATAATAACACACCGTGTCACAATTCTTTGCTTGCATGTCTGATGCCATCTTTCTGGAAGGAAGGAAGGAAGGAAGGAAGGAAGGAAGGAAGGAAGGAAGGAAGGAAGGAAGGAAGGAAGGAAGGA
>NC_058415.1:77054314-77067306 GCF_002201575.2 Neomonachus schauinslandi | reverse complement strand
GGAAGGAAGGAAGGAAGGAAGGAAGGAAGGAAGGAAGGAAGGAAGGATGAATACACATGTGAATGAAAGAATGGTTGAATGGAATCATATACAATATATTCAGAAGATGGCAAGTGTGGTGGGATTGGGATATGGCCTATTTGGTGGCACAGTGAGCTGGGCTTATATGACAGGCTAAGGAATTTAGATTTTATTGGGTATAAGATTATGTAAATAACTGAATCATCTCCTGGTAAGATTAATCTAGCAAGGGCATGCAGAAAATTTTGGCAGCAAAGAAACTAGAGGCAGAGAGATCACTCTAGGTGGTTAGATACCAAAATGAAATAGTTATAGCTGAAATGAAGAGAAGAAAGTGGGTAATATTCCAGGGGAGGAACGTAAAAGTTGGCAATGGATTGATTCAAAGAGGGACGAGGAGTAAATCTCAAACCCTTCTTCGCGCCGCAAACACTGTTGGGAAGGGAGTCCTCTCCCTACCCCACCTTGCTTTAAAGAAAGAGTTACTAATCCCTTTAGGTGAGACTCCAAGACATAGATAGGGAGAATGCACCCCAGGACAGGGCCACTGGGTTATGCTCAAAATTGTCATGCAATCTTCTATTCTTTCCTTTCATTGCAGCCAGATCAATGAGTTAGCAGATCAAACCTATAAATTCCCCTTCTCTCTCCAATCAGGACCTTGGTACTCAAAGTACAGTCTGTGAACCACCAGCAGCAGAGACAGGGGGCTTGTAGAAATGCAGATTCTTGGGCGTCTGGGTGGCTCAGTTGGTTAAGTGACTGCCTTCAGCTCAGGTCATGATCCTGGAGTCCCGGGATCGAGTCCCGCATCGGGCTCCCTGCTCGGCAGGGAGTCTGCTTCTCCCTCTGACCCTCCCCCCTCTCATGCTCTCTGTCTCTCATTCTCTCTGTCTCAAATAAATAAATTAAAAAAAAAAAGAAATGCAGATTCTTGGGTCCCACTCTGGGGCTACTAAATCAGAGTCTGCATTTTGTCAAGATCCCAGGTGATCCCTATGCACATTCAAGTTGGAGAAGTACTGCGTTAGGAAATTGTCCCTTCAGTGTCTGACAGCCAGGAAACAAAACTCTCAACCTGGGGTGCATACTAAAATCATCTAGAAAACTTTTCAATCTCCTGATTCTCCAGGCTGCATCCCAGACCAATGAAATAAAAATCTTCCGGGGGTAGGACCCATGTAGTAAAAGCTACCCAGGTGATTCCAATAGGCACTCAGGGTTAAAAATCACTAGGCTAAAGGTAAGATTTAGATTTGGAATTATGAGAGAAATAATCTCCTCTTCTCCTCCCCCATTATGTTCCAGTTCCAATTTAACAAAGAGATCAGATTTGGGTTTCTGGCATAGCCCTGCCAAAAAGAAAGTGAAAGTTTGATTTCTAACTTGCTGTTGTTTATGTGTTTATTGTCCTTGGGAATTCTTGCAAAGAAACGGAATAGATGGAGTAAGGCAGGATTCAGGTATTCCATCTGTCTCCCAGCCAAACACTATTTGATAATGCTCCAACATTTAACAATTATTAAGATGGAATTTGGACCTCCATATGAGTGAGGACGGAAATGCCATTGACTAAAACAGAGGACACAGAACAGCTTAGATTAAATGGAGACCACTCTGTCTCCTCTCTTTGTGAACACACATCAAACATTCTCCACTGATTATTCCACACTGTAGCTTTCACCCGTTGATCTCAGTGGTTGAGTCTCCCCCCACCCCCTTCAATATTGTGGAAGAAACTATCTGACCAGAGGTTTGATTTAGTCCATATTTCATACAATGAAGCAGTAATGAAAAAAAAAAGGGAACATTAATTCTCTGTGATGATATCAAGAAAGGGAGAAAAAAAATATCATTCTATGGTGTTGGTTTTATTGTAATAATACAGGGCAAGCATTTATCTGAGTCAGGGGCTGCAGCTGCTGCTAATAAACCACCGTGATAATGAAGACCAGATTGAATTATCTTCAGCCATGATTAAAGATCAAAGAAGATTTTCTTAATAAACCCAGTCTTGTTTTTCATTTTCAAAATGGCTTAGGTTAAGTTAGATGGCTATATAGAGAGATGGAAAACTGAAGGTCTTTTCAGCAAAGGAGCCGAGCAAGAGAGAATACAGAAATGGCCAAATGTGGGCGGTGGGTGGCCAGGTAGATGGGTATCTACATAAAAGAGCGGAGTCTTTGGTACACAGAACCTTTTGAAGGGCAGTCAGGGGACGTGACCTGATCCCTTGCTTCTGGAAATCATATATAAATGAGGCCTAATAAGTCTGGTGAAAACCCCAAATGTGAGTTTCTCTGAGGTCAAAAGAGCGTACACAGCTGAGTCACTCGACACTTGTATAGAAATAAGAAAGCCCTTGTTGAAGCTGTCCTCTTACAAATTCTGCACATTAGAGCTGAGGCACGCTGAGTGATGGAACGATTCGCCTTGCAGACTTGATCCAAAGAGTTTCCTCGGAAAAAGTATAACAAAGCTGTGAGAGAAGGAAAAGCGTGTGATAGCTGGAGCAATAAGCCTTAGGACTTTTCATGCTAGAGATGGAGAAACTAGGCCCAGGAAAGTTAAATGACGTGTTCAAGGTCACATATTCACTTGCAGAACCACTAAGATGTTTTCTATCTACTGATTTAGAGGGATCCAAAATGGAATTCATGGGCCAATCTCCAGATACCACGTGGCTTATGGAAAAATACCTGATACTATCTCCCGAAAAGTTACTTTAGCATATATAGGTGAGTCTAACTCTCCAATAATTTCATATGAGGAATGTGCCCAATTGGTTGACTTGGGGTGATCACTCCTGACTAGACTAAATACAAAACACAGAGATCCTGTTAAGGTGCTTTGGTTACCAATCTGAAAAACAAATGAACAAATAAGTAAAAAGAAAGAAAGGAAAAGAAAAGTTATAATAATAATGTCAGCTATCACTTTCTGAATACCTACTACATACCACGGATTGAATTAGATGCTCTAAATATTTGTTTAGGTTATTTGATTAACTGATTTAAATAATAACCTTACAGGGCAAGAAGGAATCTAGGAGTAGAGATGTTTACTAATTTGTTCGAGAAATTTATGGAGCTAGAGTTTAAATCCCTCTTACTCTCAAAAACCTATGGCTCTTTCACAGTACATTGTTCTTTCCAATTAATGTAATGATTTTTTTTTGAAGATTTTATTTATTTATTTGACAGAGAGAGACACAGTGAGAGCAGGAACACAAGCAGGGGGAGTGGGAGAAGGAGAAGCAGGCTTCCCGCTGAGCAGGGAGCCCGATGCGGGGCTCGATCCCAGGACCCTGGGATCATGACCCAAGCTGAAGGCAGACGCTTAATGACTGAGCCACCCAGGCGCCCCTCCAATTAATGTAATGATTCTTAACATTGGAATGGTGGGGGAAAGGATGCTTTACATATCCCTTTGTGAATATGAGATACTCCCTCCAAAAAAAATGCATTTTCTCCCATGTATAAAATTGGGTGAAATTTCAGGGAGTTTCTTCACCCCCTAAATCCATATAGAGTTCCAAATTAAGAAGCCCATCCCCATAGACTTAAAGAAGTAATAAGTAGGGGTGAGAAGGAAAGAGGACAAACAAGAAAAAGCAGTAGATAGTTACAAGGAATGTCTTGTACTTGCACTGTTTGGAGCAACTGTATTTCTGGATTTGGTTCTCTTAAAATTGTTTTTAAATTAACATGTAACGTACATATATTTGCATAATTGCAAGTTAGTGCTTCAATACTGCTATCAGCCAAACCCATCTGGAAAAAAAAAGAAAAGAAAACATTCTCACAGCCACTTGGACTTCTGTGATGTCATGGGTTTTTTTGTCCATTAAAACCCACACCGTGTTGTGGCTGAGAAGTGGCCTGAGCTACGCTGACGTCAACAGAGGTCATTTCCGCTGTAATGGGGGGCATGCTTTATGAGAGGGGAGTGATTTTGTTTTTGATGGATGCTCACTGAATAGAACACCTTTTAAAATGTGCTAGTGTCTACTAGTGTCCTGTATTTGTCTTGATTAGTTTGAAATAATGCAGTCTTTCATTTATACAAGCAGCCTTTCATGCATAATGGCCCTTCCCATCCTCAGCACAGTGCGTTGACATTCCCTGATTTCATGTGCATTCAACATGCACATGGCCCTTTGTAACTTCTCTTTAACCATTCGGTTTTGCTCTACCCATTCTATTCACATTCTTTTTTCTCAAGGATGCCTTTCATTTCTATCCTATTCTGATATTATTTGGATTAACTCAATCAATTTATAATTGAGAAAATTTTCACTTGATGTGGACCCCACAGCCCTATAAGACAGCTGGGGGAGGGGGAACATTTTAGCCATTTTTGGGATTGAAGCCATAGTAAGTATAAACATAGGAAAAGGGAAAGTGTTGGCTTGGAATTTTAGAATTGCACTTTATACTATTTGGGTGATATTTTGATTAGTGATATTTGTCTGACTTGATCTTTATATTATCAAAAGACATTAATACATTCAACTGACATATTCATTGAGTTTTTAGTACATGCTTAGTCCTATGGAGCATAGCCCACAGTGCACACCCCCAGGTAAGATCATTAACATTAGTTGAATGAGTCAAAGAATACCCAAGATCACCTGACGAATGGCTAGAACAAGAGTATTTTGATACCATATTCTGTGTTCTTTACAACAAATCTTTCTGTCCCTGACTTTTGAGTCCAGATATAGTTTTGGGACAAAAGTTTGCATATGAGATAAGAGTACTTTCATTCTGAGGGGGTTGATGTTCAATCATAGCCAGGTTCAATCAAACTCCACAATAAAAACAGATGACATAACCGAATTAGGTTAAAAAGGGACTTTAAAAGATTTAGTTATTTATTTTAGAGAGAGAATGAGGGGAGGGGTGGGGGGAGACAGAATCTCAAGCAGACCCCCTGCTGAGTGTGGAGCTTGATATGGGGCTTGATCCCGCAACCCTGAGATCATGACCTGAGCTGAAATCAAGAGTCAGACGCTTAACTGACTGAGCCATCCAGGTGTCCCTAAAAAAGGACTTTTAAATACCTCTAGGTCTAAGGATAGGACATGCATCTCATTCTAGCTAATCACCATGATCTCACACTGAGGCCACAGTTATTATATGAACATGTGACAAAATTCAGACCAGTAAGAAGTAAGGAGCAATTTGTAGAGTGTTTCTGGGCAAGGCTGCCTGTACTTCTCAGAGATAGTCTCTAGATATGGGCAAAGAGGTATGTAGCCCTGGGCATTACAATAATCAGTTTATGATTAAGAAATGGGGCCAGCTTGGGGTGCCTGGGTGGCTCAGTCGGTTAATCATCTGCCTTCAGCTCAGGTCATGATCTCCAGGTCCTGGGATTGAGCCCCGCATTGGGCTCCCCACTCAGTGAGAAGGCTGCTTCAGGATTCTCTCTCTCCCTCTGTCCCTCCCCCTGCTCTCTCTCTCTCTCAAATAAATAAATAAATCTTAAAAAAAAAAAAAAGAAAGAAAGAAAGAAAGAAATGATGCCAGCTTTAGGATAAACTAAATGCTGTAGAAGGCAAAGTAAATTAACAGGAACAAATCAGGGCCTTGGAGACACCATAGAGCCAGTGAATCAAACCAAGCTGAAGTCTACCCTACTTCAACCAACCTGATGGCCAGTATGATTGAGTTATGTGTTCCTCACCAAAAAACCTCATCCTGGGACAGCTGGGTTGCTCAGTGGGTTAAGCAACTGTCTTCGGCTCAGGTCATGATCGCAGGGTCCTGGGATCAAGCCCCACGTAGGACTCCCTGCGCATCGGGGAGTCTGCTTCTCCTTCTCCCTCTCCCTTTGCCCCCCCCCAACTTGTGCACACACTCTCTCTCTCTCAAATAAATAAAACCTTTTAAAAAACAAAACAAAAAAACTTTATTTCTAAGATACACCAATTCTGTGCTACTCCTTGACTCATGGCTCCCAAATTGATTCTGCTTTATGTTTAGAGACTTTTTAAACCTTGTTCAAGCCTATTTCTTTAGTTTTTTTGTCCTAATTCCTGTCTCAGAGGTATTTGAACAAAGTCCACCAAGCGAGGATGAGGCAGTGACCATCCCATTCATTGCCATTTTTTTCTGATCCCTCTCTTACCTCCCCAGAGTCACTTCCATTTTGCTTCAGCCAACCCCAGATGTTCCTATGAACAGTAATTCATGTAAATAGATGCCCCCTTTATTTGCTTATTTTTTTAAAAGATTCTACCTATTTATTTTACAGAGAGAGACACAGCGAGAGAGAGGGAACACAAGCAGGGGGAGTGGGAGAGGGAGAAGCAGGCTTCCCGCCGAGCAGGGAGCCCGATGCGGGGCTCGATCCCTGGACCCTGGGATCATGACCTGAGCCGAAGGCAGACGCTTAATGACTGAGCCACCCACGCGCCCCCCTTTATTTGCTTATTAAAATGTTTCTCTAATAAGTATCTGTGTCCCTGGATTGAGCCCCCTGGATGTGTTAGACCTCTAAGCTCCAAGGACTTGGCTGGAAAAAGAGCCTGTGGTCCTTGCTCCCTACAAAGACCCTGGGAAAGACAATAACATTTTTAAAGAATTCATCTCAGAATGAGGGCTTTAGTATCACACAAATCATGATTTCCATCTTGACCTTGACACTGTGTAGCCCTGAACAAGGTGTTTAGCTTCATGTTTCTCAGCTCCCCAATCTGTAAAATGGGTATGGGTGTTATAAAAGTTGTGAATATTAAATAAGATCATGTAAGTTAAGGGATTAGCAGAATCCCAGGCATATCAGAGACCCTCAGTGAATAGTAGTCATGATGGATATCTTTCAAATGATTCCTGCTTCCTGGTATTCAAGTCCTTATGTAATTCCCCCCCACCCCCCACCCAGTGAATCACTTCTAGAAAACAGAATGTAGCAAATATGATAGAATGTCACTTCTATGGGCAGGTCATGAAAGGCTATGACTTCTATCTTGTTGGGCTCTCTCTATTGACTTCTCATCTTACACACGTTGATGAAGCCAGCTACCATGTTGGAGAGGTTCATGCAACAAGGAACTGAGGGTGGCCTCAGACCAATAACCAGCAAGAAACTGAGGCCTTCAATCCAGCATCCTATAAAGAATTGAATCCTATCAGCAATCACTGAGTGATCTTGGGAGGGGATCCTTCCCTAGTCAGGCCTTCAAATGAGACTACAGCCCCAGTCAATAGTGTCATCACAGCCGGTGGGAACATGAAGCAGAGAACCTGTCAAGCCATGTCCTGAATCCTGATCCACAGAAACTAGGAAATAATAAATGTGTATTGTTTTGAGCCACTAAGTTTGGGGATCATTTGTTATGCATCAATAGATAACAAATATAGTAGCCTCAAGGCTATTACCACTGCACAATTCCCTCTGCTTCTTCTGCTGATGCTGCTATTGCTAACAACAGAGAGAAGATGAAATGCCTATCTCCAGGGTTTCAGGACATACTTGAAGAGTTATCCAAATCTTCTGTTTGTCATAAATTCACTCGAAATTTCAACATTTGCTTTCTACTGTTTAATATGCGCATGATTCTTTAAAAAAACAGCAACAACTAAATACCTACCAGTTAAATTTATTAATTTCCCCCACCTAAAATATTCAAATAAGATAGTTGATTTAGGACCTTATGTCTTATTCATTTCTAGGCATCCTTCACCCCTAATATGCTATCTATCATTCACCTCAAACAGATGCATCTTGAAAATGGTGCAAATCTACACTTAAAACTGGTTTTGGTGGTAGTACCAGAAACTGAAACTATTGCCTTCATCTATAAAGTGGGGATAATTCCCCTATCCTCAGGGTGTTGTTTTGAGGCTCTAGTGAGAGAATATTTATCAAGTGCCTGAGCAGCTAGTATCAACAAATGTATCTTTCATTTCAAATCTCTCTTAAGCATGAATCACAGTATCTTGGAACATTATGGATCTTAATCTGCCATAGGAAATTACACTGAGAAATAACAAAACTATATCAAAAGTGAAAAAGAAAAATAAGTGACTATAAATTCACAACAAACTCTTTTTTTAGTTATCATGGGACTTCATTTCCGCAGGATTCTACAGATGTATCCGTGTATTCTTTTTCCTCAAAGGGAAATATAACAGACTCTTTCCTCCTCTGAGGTTCTGGGGTGGCCACACATTGAGATGTTTAGACCAAATCTGCCTAACATCTTCCGGGATTTCATGACCTCAGACCAAATGGGAGAAAGTAAAGGAAGATGGGGTAGCAACTGGGACATTGGATCCAGTAGGGGGAACAGACCAGTCAGTACAAAGTGTCCAGTGTCCTTAAGAAATTCAGGCCTTAGGTTTCCCACCCAGCAGGTAGGATAAGCCCAGTTACCCACATCCAAGTCAGTCTCCTATGCATGGTGTGACCACAATAAGTGGTCTTATTTCCTGGAAAGAGGGAATAATGGTGGAAGCTAGCCAGTGTTATATATCATGGTGCTCCTCCAACTTCAATATGTTCACAAATCACCTGGAGATTTTGTTAAATTGAAGATTCAGATTCAGTAGGTCTGAAGTGGGCCTGAGACACCTACACTCCTGAAATGCTTCCAGGCTTCCAGGTGATGCTGACTAGCTGGTCCATGGATCACATTTTGAGTAGTGAGGGTGTAGTGGAAAAGGCATGGGCTTTGGAATCAGACAAACTTGAGTCTGAGATCTAGCTCAACCATTTATTAATTGAGTGACCTCAGGCAAATTACTTGATTACTCTGAACATATTTCCTCACCTGGAAAATGACTTGATTATCCCCCAGGATTTTTGTGAAAGTTAAAGCGGGGAAAAACATGTTTGTAAATGCTTAGCAAAATGTTCTAGCATGGTAAATTGTAGGAAGAGGAAAACTTCTACCAAATCTCCTATGCCTCCATTTCTGCCAGCTCCTTTAGTAGCCACTCTGATTGGTCATCTCCAGGACATTGAATTGGCTGTGTTCATGTTCAGGATTACTTCCTGCTCCTGGGGAATAAGCACATCTGGGTACCTTTTGCCTCCTTGGAGAAAGATAAGCCAAGTCTGTATGTCTTCCCCACTTCGTGCATGCCTATAACTGAAAGAATAACTCATGCCATAACTTCCTGTAGACTCAGCCACCTCAAATTTAAGGAAAGGAGTTAAATAGACCAGATTAGATTTCTAAGCCTCAGGCTGCAAGTAGGCTTTTACCAGAGCTCATCATTGGAAGTTATTGCGTATTGGTTCAGCTATAAATAAAGAAGAGCTATGGGGCGCCTGGGTGGCTCAGTTGATTCAGTGTCTGACTCTTGGTTTTGGCTCTGGTCATGACCTCACGGGTCGTGGGATCAAGCCCCATATATGGCTCCATGCTCATCGAGGGGGTTTCTGCTTGAGATTCTCTCCCTCTTCCTCTTCCTCTTGCCCTTTCCCCCCTCAAGTAAATAGATAAATCTTTAAAAAAAAAAAAAAAAACAAGAAGAGCTTTGTCTCCCATATGGATATTTTCCCTATGTACATAGTCACCTCAGTTAAGAGCCACCAGGTTGTGTGAGCAGCAGTCCAGGATTTGAGCATTTATTCAATTTTTGGTTTAATACATTTCAATTTTGCAAAACTTCACTCTGATCCCTTAATTGTAGCTGCCATCATCCCACTACCACCATACTCCTCTCATCATCATCATCATCATTATCTGCCCCAGCAAGATTCAAACCCAATTTTGTTCAGTTCAATTTGAATTGAATTTACTGAATGCAGTGTGCCATATGGTGTGGTCCTATCCTCTGCCTTTCTGATGTTTGACGGAGCAGGTCTGTTTCAATGATCTGAGTGCATTGGACATACTGATATTAGATACTGGAGATGAAAAGGCATGAGGAGCAGCTTAACTTAGGCACTGGAGCAAACTTGAGTCTCAAGTGGTAATTCCCATTAGTGAACCCAGCTTTGGGAAGCAAAGGAGGGGGCAGGGGGTGGAAGCAAGTCTGAGTACACCTTCATCTCAATAGTCTCCCCTAGCTTAGAGCTGGGGCATGGGAGGGGGGTGGTGCTACCATAGACCCAGGCAGCACCAGGAGATCTGCTCACACTACCAGTGGGCTTCTTCTCTAGTTTGGACATTATCTGAAATTAAAATCATACCTGACGTATGAGGTCCTGGAAGAAATGCATCGTGCTCTTCCACCTGAGATTATCTCAGTGTAGTTCCTGTGCAGTGAGAAGGACTGAAAGAATGCTCAGTTGCACTTTCTGGCAAGAAAATGGTCTTTCTCTAGGACATGGCTTTTGGAGAAATTCTTCTGAGAGTGGCTCTCCTGGAGAGAAAGTGAAGCACTGACTTTTGTTTGGAAGAGCATGTCTGTGTCTGTGTAAGTGTCATCGTCCTGTCCTGCTCCCTAAGCTTCACACACAACTAGCTACCATGCTAGCTATTTACAACCACATTTTCTTATTCAGTCTTGCTAAAACCTATAAGACATACAGAATGAGTAATCCCATTCTACAGTGGAGGATATTGCATCTCAGATGGTGCAGGAACTTTTAAATATGTACAAACTTTGGATACAAACTCATGTACTTTGACTCCATCTCAAATAGTAAATATTTCAGGCTTTGTGGACCATCAAGTGTCTGTAGCAAATACTCCATCTCTATTGTTACAGCGTGAAAGCCCCCATAGACGATGCTGTGTGAATGAATATATAGCTGTGTTCTGACAATGTTCTACTGTGTCTATTTACAAAACAGGCAGCCGGCCCACAGGCAAGAATTTTGTGACCTCTGTTCTAGAATGCTTTCTGGACTCCTACCCCTGACACCTGGTGATAAGCCAGGTAAACAGGACAATAAACATTTGTGGCCTCTGAGTTCCCATTCTGTCTAATAAATACCTTGTGGCCCAGGCCTGGTCCCAGGTCCTAAATCTCACGCTGTAGTATTTTTTGTGTCAGATATGACCCACATCAATCATTGACTATGCCATATCCTTTCACTGGGGCATGTACATCATGGTAGAACACAGCCCACATGCTCCTTACGTAGCTTCATGGTATGGCCCATTATTTAGTTTTAGGACTCTTTCTATAATATAAATAGAGACTTTGGAGTCCATTGAGTTAAATAGTGGATCCAATCTTCAATCACAGTTTCGGAAAAATACAGACATGCCTTTTTCTTCTGGGCAGTTTTCCTGTCGACCCTCTGTAAAGGCAAAGAGCAAAATATTAAGTCGTAACTCAGGGAAAGCATTTCTGCCATGGGCTGAGGTAATGTGACTCAGGTATTTCCTTTCCTGTGGAGACTGGAGATGAATGGATAGTTAGCATGTCTATTAGACTTTCTCTGTCAAACATCAGATATCGTAAAAGAGCTTCTGAAAAGTGCTGGCTCTCATTCGATTCACAATAAAATCCTCTAACAAGAACTTAGAGTGCAGATAATCTCCATTGTGGATTAAAGTAAAACCCATAGATTTGGCCACTGTGTGATACAGAGAGGTAAAGATGCCATCCTTCAGGGAACACTTAAGAATGGATCATTTACTGCCTTTTGAGAGAAACAGCCAAACCACTTCAGTGCAAATATGATCAGAATATTATCTCCTTGTTGGATGTCTTGGCATGGGGTTGGTCGGTGGAGACCATCCTCAATAGAAACTAGTGGGTGCTAGAATCAAGAAAGAACGATGATCCAAGAGTCAAATAGGAAGCCCAGTCAAGATGTAGAAAGAGAAGGTTTGAGAAAATGTCTAGAATTAATTTTATTGTTTTTGCACAACATCAGTGGTATGGTGAAATGTGGTCCAACCTCACCTAAAGAGCCAAAACAGAAAGAAAATGGATTTGTTTGGTTAAAGATATGAACATAGGTAAGGTGCTTAATTACTAAAAGCCAACTTGTACTCAAGAAATGTTGGTGAAAGTACAATACAACAGTGGTATGTGAAAGAAATTTTGTCAACTTTTCTGTGAGAGACAATTCCAAGAACCAGAAATCCAGCCACCTGGTCATTCATTCACAGATCCATGCATGCATATTTTTACTCATTTATGCATGTAAGCATTCATCTATTCCTGGATTCGTTTGCATAGTAGGCTCCTATAGTTTATTTGAATGCATAAGTACACAAATTCATTAATTCATCCATCCACAAAGTGATCTCTTCACGCATCCCTGCAAGTTTGATTCACTCCTTCATTTATGGGTTCTTAAAAGTATTCATTAATCTGTTCAACAAATTGCCATTTAAAACTCACCATACAAAAGGCACTGAATTAAGCCATGTGTGGAATGAAGATGATTCCCCATCTTCATGGAATACACACTCAAGAGGGGAAAAAAAAATGAGCATAAAAAAGGCTAAATATTAGATCAATTAAAAATATTTGTTGCAAGTAAAGCATTGTGGAAGGTCACAAGCAGGGAAGATTTACTTCCATTTGGGGCAGAGATATGGGGGGTGAGGAGTAGATCATTCAGAAGGAAGGGGGCTTAAGCTGAAGCATGATGAGTAGACAGGATTGGACAGGATCACCTAAGTCAAGGGAACCACAAGTTGAGAAAATACACTGGGTATGAAGACGGTGCTGAGGAGTAACAGGAGACTCTGTACGGCTAGAGCACAGGGACTGGAGAGGCACAGGCCACTAACAGAAGCCTGACAAGCAAGAGAGAGCTGGATCATGAAGGACCTTGAATGCCAAGCTGAGGATTTAGGACTTGATCCTGTAGGTGGTACTGAGCTGCTGAAAGATTTTATAGAGAAATTATACCATCAGAAATGGGCTTAAGGAGGTTTACTTTGGCTGTCATGCATAGAGAGGCAGAGAGAAGAGCTGAGAAGTTATTAAAGGGGAAGATATTGAGGGCTAGACCTGGGACCATGAAAAAAGAGGAGGTATGTGTCTGTGTGAGTGTGTGTGAGGGTATGTCAGTGTGAAAGAGTGTGACTGTGAGAGTGT
>NC_058415.1:76911771-77054304 GCF_002201575.2 Neomonachus schauinslandi | reverse complement strand
GTGAGTGTGAGAATGTGAGTGTGTGCGTGTGCGTGTGTGTGTGTGTGTGGAGGTATTGGGGAGAGCCAGAGAGCAGGAGAGAGAGATTTGGAAGATGTTTTGATAGAACTTGAAAACTGGCTGTAGAACAAGAGGGGAAGGACAGGAGGACAGGAGGATGGGTGCCTGTGGTTTTCTACTCAGGCGTCCAGGAGATGGTGGTACTTTTGAACATAAGACAGGAGCAGAGGAAGAGGAGCTGGGCAGGGAAGGAAGATGAGGAGGTGGAGCTCAGTCTGCGTTCACTGTGATCCTCATGATGCTGGCAAACGTCCTTGAAAGCATGGAAGTGGTCTCTGCATGAACCAGCACACCAGAGAGCCCCTGCCTCCTCCCCACCTGCCCCATCAGCCTCGGCTCCTCTCCCACCACAGACTCCAGGAAGTAGGAGCTCCAGGAAACAATCAAGAAAGGCCACTGGTTGTTGGAGAGAACAAGACTGGCTGGGAGTAGGGGAGTGGGGGGGGGGGGGAATTGCCCACAAAGTGACTTCTGGAGCCTGCCTGTTTCTAGCACGTCTTCTCAACCTTGGCCTGAGCTAATGAACCTCAGAGAGCAAAGCTGTCTTTTGTTTGTTTGTCATTTTGAGGTTTTCTGGTTGATTAAGATCTAAGCCAGCAGGAGGGTTTAAAATCACCAGCAATTCTTAGTTTGAGGATCACAGGGCATTTTCATCCCCTCCTGACAAAATGCTGAACTTAATATAAAAACACTGTCCCATCCACTTTAGATGAGAGAAATTGTTAAAAGGATTTTTTCTTTCTCCTTTTTCCATTTGAATTGTTTTTTTTTTTTCTCCTCTTATCATTTTCTGCTTTGTTTCACACCCCCTGTAAATCAGGTTTCTTTTAAAAGAGCAAAAATTGAATTCTTAGTTACAGACAAAAACTACAAATGAATCTCACTTTGAATGAGGCTAAGGGAAGAAAAAAAAAAATGGTTAGTGGGTGACACTTTGAGGTTTATTTTTTCTCATCAAACCCTGGTCTTTCTTTTTCATGGACCATTTTGTCACCCTCCCACCAATGCCTACCCTGCATCCTTGAAACCCCTTAACTCTTGCCGGAAAAAGAATGCAGCCTTCAGAGCTCCTGTTTTCTGGGGGAATGTTATTATCTAAACTGGCATGGATCCAGAATTCAGCTACCCCTGAAAAGGATTTATGAAAGATTAAGTGGTAACACATATGTAAACAGTGCTCCCAGCTCTGGAGTCATTCTGAGCAAACAAGAAAATGGCAACAGTTCGGATTCCAGTCTGGAAACTCCCTGGGTGCATAGAGCTCTTGAATTTGTTCTGGTCTTGTATATTGGGAGCCAATAGACAGATGAGGGGGACAACAGGTTTATCCATGGTGAGCCTTAAGGGAATATGGGAGCCAGGGAAGCAGATGGCCAGCAGGCAGCCCTAGGAGGCTGGTTGTTTTAGGGATGCTGCTCAGGCCACAGGACCTGCTTAGCCAGGGCCCCCATCCTGTTTCCTGTAGCCCTTGGCCTTGGCCGGCATGACAACACTGCCCTCTGCTGGAGCAGTGCTGTCATCGCGCCCCACCTGAGCTCGGATGGTCAAGGACAATGGCTGGGAATATGGTGGGGAGAAGAAAGGCTTGACAACAAAGCAACCTCCAGAGTCAGCTCTTATGTGGCTAGCGTGTCAAGGGTCCTCATCTCTGATGTCAGCCTTGACCCAGGGATTTGGAATCAGACAGCGCTGTCATGCATTTGCTAGGTGACCCTAGACATGTTACACCTTTCTGAGATTCAGAACAAAGAAAGTCACCTACATTTCGGGGCTTTGGAGAATAGAAAATGAATGATACCTCTTCAGCAAGTGTGACCATACATCCCAGTTTGCCCAGGATGGTCTCAGTTCATCCTGTGGTCCCGATGTAATTATGAATAGGACCTCTTTTAATTCTTTGGATGATGCATGCTCTGGTCATCCTAACTAAAACGCAAGGGCACACGCTCCCAGGTATAGTAGTTACTCAGTGAACTTTCTCTCTCTTTATCAGGCCGCAGGGCTTCTCCTGTGAATGTATAGATCTACTTTTTTTTTTTTATGCAGGTAAACATACTTTTTATTTATTTATTTTTTATTATGTTATGTATAGATCTACTTTTAAAGGGACAGGCGATGCATTTTCCTTTCCCTTTCTATGAAAAAAAAAAAAAATGGACACTAGCTTTTCTGCATCTAACTAAGAAAGTAATATAGCACTGTTAGGAAAAGCCAGTGGTGAAGGAGGTAGGAGACATAGAGAGACAAACCAGGCCAACAATGTGCAGGGATATCCTAAGAAAGCCCCTTCACCCTGTCTGCTACCTCTCCAAGAAGGGATGTTTTACCTAATTTGTAGGACTGCGGCAAGGCCCAAATGCAGCAGTATGAAAATGCGGTGCTAGACATTATCTCATTTTCAGTGGATACCAACAATCCACAGTTGGAAAAATACCTCTAAAAGAAAGAAAATGCAAAATTTCAGCATGTATAAGCACATAGCTATATAATACACATTTATTTCTTCCAAGCCTGAAAAAGGTGGGGAATTACTGAAATGTCTACCACTCTGATAGCTCAAATCAGTGACAATGGCCAGATTTTGTGGTACCAACATCCCTGAGGAGGCCAGCACCAATGCCAGGGCAGCAGCTGATGTGCATGTCTATTTACATAAATTTGCTTTGGTGTGATGTTAAAAAATAAATGCTGATATTAAGGAAAGTCCTTTCCCCCCAGCGTTAGTCATCTCAATAGAGCACAGCCATGATGAGCACGGACTCCGGAAACTGGCCTCTTACCTTCTATTTGTGTGACCTTGAATATGAGTTATAACCTTGTTGTATTGTTTCCTTATCTAGAAATGAGAGTAGCAAGAATACCACCTCCTGCAGAGGATTGGTGCAAGGATTAAATGAGTTAATGTGTAGGAAGGATTTAGAGCATCACCTGGTCTATTAAGTGCTCAGGTATCAGCTACTATTATTATCCCAGGGTTTGTCCATTGTCTCCCACTATCAACCTTTGTAACGAGGCCTCTGCTTTCTTCCTTCTATAAATCATGGAAGTTGGAAATTTGGGGCCCGGAGGGATCTCAGAACATCTAATCAGTCACTTTCAAACTTTCATTTTATTCCTTTTAAAATAACCATGGAACACTTTTGGGAAATGAAAGCTTATATGGAAACCGGGGGGGGGGGGGCATGTAGCATTGTGGTTAAGAAAATGGGCTTTGCAGACAGACAGGTCTGATTTCCAGTTCTGACAAAGCTGCCTTTTAGCCTTGCGACTCGGGGTGAATGATCTACCTTGGCTTTAAGCCTCCATTTCGTAAAGTGTTAAAATAGCAATCGTAATTGTAAATATTTCATAGGGGTGAGTGATATGAAACTGAATGACTTCATAACTATTGAGTGTTTAGTGCAATAGATGACACATAATAAGGACCCAATTATTCAACTCTTGAGGTTTTAATATGTGAAGTGGACACAAGCAGAACCACTCCAGGTGAAGCAGGGTAGAGAGCTAGGACCATACGGCGAAAGGGTGCTCCAGGGGAGCTCCTATGACGGTGCAGAATGCAATTTAAAAGCTCCTGATTGGGGGCACCTGGGAGGCTCAGTCGTTAAGCGTCTGCCTTCGGCTCAGGTCGTGATCCTGGGGTCCTGGGATCGAGTCCCACATCGGACTCCCGGCTCGGCGGGGAGTCTGCTTCTCCCTCTCCCACTCCCCCTGCTTGTGTTCCCTCTCTCGCTGTGTCTCTCTCTGTCAAATAAATAAAATCTTTAAAAATAAATAAATAAATAAATAAAAATAAATAAATAAAAGCTCCTGATTGGGACGCCTGGGTGGTACAGTTGGTTGAGTGTCTGGCTCTTGATTTCAGCCTGGGTCATGATCTCAGGATTGTGAGACTGAGCCTTGCGCCCGGCTCTGTGCTCAGCGTGGACTCTGCTTGAGATTCTCTCTCCCTCTCCTTCTGCCCCACCCACTCGTGTTCTCTTTTTTCTCTCTTTTTGTTTAATAAATCAATAAATCTTAAAAAAAAAAAAAAAAAGCTTCTGATTTAAGCCAACATCCGGTAAACCCAGTTCCAGAAAGCCTCCAGCCCCTGACCACACAGCTTCCATAAGCACCTTTCCCCACCCTCAGCCAGGCTTCTATTTCCGCACTGTCACTGGCCGTGTGTTTGGCCTTCCTTCCCCTTGCCCTTAAAACCACAACATAGAGAAGCCTCTTTGGTTTAACCACCTTTTCCAGGGCCTATTAAGCTGAGCAAAAGTGTATGACATCCCCTGTGGTTGGCTCCCAACGGGGCCAAAGTGTCCTGAACTTGCACTTCTAACATCTCCTGCTCCCTCCCTGAGCCTTCGACAGCTCACAGCCAGAGGGGGAATGAGTCATTTCGTTAAAAATAAAAACACTGCCATCTTCCCCCTAATGGCTTTGCTCACAATCACTGCAGGCTGGCACTGAGATGCATTCCAAGCAGCCAGGGACAGCCAGTGGGCAGCCCAGGAAGCTGGCTTACCTGAAATCACAGCCTTGTCATCATCTCTGCTTTGCTGAATTGCAGGGATCCAGCCCTTCCCCACGTTGGCTGGGTTGTGGGTGATGTGGGGGCCTGAACAACGTTAGCATGGGGTGTGGGGGGGATGGCCATGTTCCAGAAGAGAAAGGCAGTGTGGACCCAAGACTCACTTCGTCAGGAGGCAGAGGATAGGATTCATAAGCCACGAAGAGCTAGTCTAGTCTAATCTCTTATTTTGCTGGAAACCAGAAATGGTGAGTAACTTCTCTAAGATCACTTAGCTGCGGGCAGAAGCGAGACAAGAATTCAGGGTTCCTGTCTATAATTATAACTAGTTCTGCACCTACTGCTCTCGCTTTTACTTGCTGTCCCCAGCATCATGCTACGCTCTACTCCAGTCAGTCCTAGGAGGAAGACACAATTGTTCCCATTTTACAGATGAGAAAACTGAAGCTCGGAGAGGTTAAGTTACTTGCCTAAGGTCCGCCAGCTAGTATGCAGTGAAGAAGTGTATGAAATTAGTTCATCTGAGTCCAGAGCCTCGATTCTCAAGCACTGGCTCCTCGAAGTTTGGGTGGTGAGGAGTGTGTTTATTTGCCTGTGCACGTGCTGAAAGGGCGGAGACCATGTCTTGTTCACAGCCGACACCTTGGTGCTTAGCACAGTGCCCAAAGAGGAACAGGCATTCCCTAACCATCCACTGAGTTCAGGCGTGCTGAGCATGAGTGTTTGCTCCCTTAGGGCCTGTTTTTTCCCTCTAGTGGAAGGTATGAGGGACTGCTACACACTTCAGTCAGGACAACTTTCTCTCGCCACTTTGGGGTGACATCTCATTTTGGGGTGACATCTCTCTTCTTTCCCCAAGCTCAGGGTCGTGAGAGACTAATAATAAATGTTAGAGCCGAACTGGAGGTTAATGATGCAAGGCAATACTGCACTGTCCACTTTGGAGAAGTCACACATCGGGGTGCCTGGGTGGCTCAGTCGTTAAGCATCTGCCTTCGGCTCAGGTCATGGTCCCAGGGTCCTGGGATCGAGCCCCACATCGGGCTCCCTGCTCCGCGGGAAGCCTGCTTCTCCCTCTCCCACTCCCCCTGCTTGTGTTCCCTCTCTTGCTGTGTCTCTCTCTGTCAAATAAATAAATAAAATCTTTAAAAAAAAAAAGAAGTCACACAACTTCACAGGACCTGGACTAACTCAGCTGGAAGGAAACCAGATGGTTTCCAAGGACCCCATCCAACCAGAGTTTCAATCAGGCATGGCATAAGCAGGTTTTTCTCAACCTCAGCAGGAGGGACATTTGGAGCTGAATAAAGACCTTGTTGGGAAGACCTGTCCTGTGCATTGCAGGAAGCTTAGCAGCATTCCCAGCCTCTACCCATCAGATCCAGCAGCACTTCCCAAGTTGTGACAAATGAAATGTCTTCAGAAATTGTCAAATATCGGGGCATCTGGGTGGCTCAGTCGGTTAAGCATCTGGCTTCGGCTCAGGTCATGATCTCAGGGTCCTGGGATCGAGACCAGCGTCGAGCTCCGTACTCAGCAGGGAAGTCTGCTTGTCCCTGTGCCCGTCCCTCCTGCTCGTGTGCTCGTTCTTGCTCTCGCTTTCTCCCTTTCCCTCGCAAATAAATACATAAAAATCAAAAATCTAAAAAAAAATAAGAAAGAAAGAAATTGTCAAATATCTCCTGGGGAGGGAGGAAAAAAAGAGCCTGGTATGCGAGAACCCAGGTTCTGCCCTGACTTTGACATTCTCGGTCTCAGTGTCCTTCGGTAGGGTCCCTGGTCCTCTCTGGGCCTGACCCTTCCCCTGGAAAAGGAGGGTGTTATCCTGTTTGTCTAGGACAATTGAGCCATGAATGTGCTCCAGCTTTGATCCTTCCCTGTCTGTACCATGGCTGGGAGTCACCAACTGTTGAGGGAATTGGTACTAAGTGCTTTGATGTGGGTATGTAACTGTCAGAATCCATTACATGGAGAGAGTATTATGTAAATTTGTCAAACCTCACAATAATGTTTACAACTCATTTCAAACATGCCACCAGCCCCAATGCCCACACTCCAAATTCCTGACTCTCCTATTCTATCCTAGGTTTTTCATGACCTGACACCTGTCCAACTCCCAGTTCTTGAGTTCACTCTCAACTCTAGGGCCTTTTTTTTTTTTTTTTTTTGCTTTGAAAAGCTGTTACCTCTGGCAGGAATATCCATTTCTCTATTGTGCAGGATAAAGTCCAGATTTCATCTGTGCAAATCTGGGTTCATCTCCTCCAAGAAGCCTCCCCAGACCACCTGTACACACAGTGTGAGTCTCTAGGTCTTTCTTGTGTGGCAGAGTGCCCACCACAAGTGAGACGCAGACTTGTAGCCTTGCTCCTGTATGTTTCAGGATTTTCACTTGCGAGATTGATCAGTTTCTCTGGAGAACCCCGAAGGACTTGAGATCTTAATCATCATCACCATCATCACACTGTTGTTTACACACCATTCAATCCAACACGTGTGCCAGACACCGTGCTAGACTCCGGGTTTGTAAGGACCAGACATCATTTCTCGGGGAGAATCAGAGACCTCATCGTACCTCTTTCTGCTCTCTAACCACAAGCTTTTTTTAGAAAGTAAGCAAAGTTCCCAGTTCCCATCCAGTTCCCAGGTTTATGAGATAATCAAACTATCCTATGCATTTTAAAGTGCATGACAGACTACAAAAATATCACAGGAATGTTCATGTGTTTGGGGTCTAAATGGCTATTTACATTTTATAAAACCTCTTCACTGCCTTAGATCTCCCAGACTGGGTGCCAGGAAAGTCTAATCCTATGAAATAATAAATGTTCTCTAGGGGAAAAAAAATTTAAAGGGTTCACAGAAAAATAAAATTGAATTTTCAATTATGCAAATTTCTTTATGCAGACCTCCTCAGTGTCTTTAAGCTAGAAATATCTGACCACAGAAGCTTTTGCTTTCCCTTGGGGATCAGTTATTATCATATCCTAGAACTAGTCTAGCAGGAAATAAAATTTGAGAGTTACTGAACTACACCTCCCCTGAGTCCAAGGGACCCGTTGAGTGCCTCCAGAGAGAGGAGAGGTGTAGGAACCCTTTGTAATGTCAGAAGTCACTACATCCTTATAAGGGATTATTTACTCGTGGTAGAATCTGGAAGAGTATCACCAGTTCTGTCGATAAGAAGCACTCCAGAGCCAGGATTTTGTCTGTTTGGTCACTGCTGTACGCATCTTGGCTCAAGCAGCGCCTTGTTGGATGAATAAATCAAAGGCCTTACTTTTCTGGTTGCTGGCTCAGAATGCCAGGATAATTTCTCTCCATGTTCACAATGAATACAGAGATAAATATCCCATCACATGAGGAAATCCACACCTATCCCAACATGGAGAATGAGTTCTCTATGAATCCTTCTGGAGCAATCGTTTTCAGATTTTCTTTGAGGGGCAGGCCATCCCATCTCTTCTTCTACTACCTCTTTTTTCTAACTTTTCTTGAAAACCTTACATCTCTGGAGAAGGCCATTTGAAGAGTTGGCCGTGAATATTTTGAGTAAAAGTTTAGCGTAATTGGAAAGGCACTGCACCAGGAGTCTGTTTTTGGCTTAACCTTCTTTCTGCCCCTGAGTCACTGGGAGGCATTGGAACAGGCATCTTTCTTCTCTTCACCTCAGTTTTCCCATCTGTGAAGTGGGACAGATGGAATAATATTGAATGGTCCAACCAGATGTAATAGTCTAGAACAAATGAAGGACACACTCACATAAATTTCTCCTTTTGCAATATTTCCTTTTATCTTACTTGTTTGTCCCACCTCTTCCCTCCTGAGGAAAGCAAGGGCCCAATGGGGACTGATGGCTTGTATCCAGATAACAGAGCATCAGCTGCAGCCCCTGAGCACCTTTATGGGGTGACTGTAGCAGCCTGAGCTCTCGGATGTTGCAATCAGGTGTCCACATGACCTGATTAGAAATGACAAGGGAGACAACAAAAGACCCAAAGTTGTGACAGCAGCTGGGACCCCATGTTTGGCTCAAGGAAGACGGAGGCACGGTGCCAGGGCTGTATTCCAGGCAGTTAAAAGAAATATCAGCATCTATTTGCCAACTAATTACAGAATATCATTCAAACATCATCCAGCCAGAACCTGCTCTCTGGTCCTCACAGGGCCCTGGCTGAGATCAGTCTTCTTTTCCCTCTTCTCATTACCCCATTAATACCAGATGAACATCTTCTAACTTCTCGTGGCATAAGCTTGGCTGTGATAGGACTTGCTTTCTCAAGATTCTCTCTTCTGCCACAGAAATGTATGCATCTCTCTGCCTGATGTTTTGACTCAAAGGTTCCAACTTCTTGCTTTTCCCTGCATCCTACCAGAGCCTGGAAGCCTAACTTCAAATCTTGCTTCTGTCATTTCTTCTTGGAGTACTCTTGGACACCTCCTCTGAGTCTTGGTTTTCATATCCATTTTGCCTCTCCATCCAGTTCCCAGGTTTATGAGATAATCAAACTATCCTATGCATTTTAAAGTGCGTGACAGACTACGAAAATATCACAGGAATGTTCATGTGTTTGGGGTCTAAATGGCTATTTACATTTTATAAAACCTCTTTACTGCCTTAGATCTCCCAGACTGGGTGCCAGGAAAGTCTAATTCTATGAAATAATAAATGTTCTCTAGGGAAAAAAAATTTAAAGGGTTCACAGAAAAATAAAATTGAATTTTCAATTATGCAAATTTCTTTATGCAGACCTCCTCAGTGTCTTTAAGCTAGAAATATCTGACCACAGAAGCTTTTGCTTTCCCTTGGGGATCAGTTATTATCATATCCTAGAACTAGTCTAGCAGGAAATAAAATTTGAGAGTTACTGAACTACACTCCCTTCTATTAAGACAAGTGCATTATAAAAATTGCTTCAACACTGGGGGAAAAAAATAAGGTAGGGAAGTTTAAGAAAGACAGAGAAATTAGATCCTTTCATCTCTTCCTAGATTCTGTAGTTGTTTTCCTTTGTATGTTTCTTTCCTTTTCTTCCTCCCTTCCCCCCACCGCCCTTCTTAGAATCACTTGGTAATTTGCCATCAATGCAAATTTTCATGCCCCTTCCCAGATCTACTGAATCAGAAACAAGCCCTGCAAAGTGATTCTGATGCACACTGAAATTTCACTTTAAATCCCTGATTTAGTTGCTTATTAATTGTGCCCTCTTTCAATTCCAAAAGTCCCTGTTTGGACAATAAATTATATGGTTACCCTAAATATATATACATTGGCTAAAATATTTTGTTAAATACTTCTGTTCCCTTTGGTAAACAGCAGCTGCGTGCACACACACACACACACACACACACACACACCTGGACAGCCCAGCCTCCACCCCGGGACTCAACAGATAGACAATTCAGCTACTAAAGAATTAATGCTGGGCATAGCAGGGCAGCCAGACCCTCCCTCCAACACCCTGGACAGGGTGCTTTCTGAAGGATCAGCGCCTCTTTTATGACAATTAAATGATAAGTGTGTCAAGAGCTTCACACAGTATCTGCTATACAGGAAGAATTCAATAAATGGCTGCTATTTATATTCATTTTCTACTTTTGCTGACACTTTCTCTATGTCAGAAACTGTGGTAGGTTCTGGCCATTAAAAAGCAAAGCAGACAGACAAGACCTCTCCCCTCAGAGCTTAGGGTCTGATTGGAGATGCTGCAAACAATTATGACCTGAGGGGGCAAGTGCCGTTAGGACAAGCAGGAGCTATGGAGTAGCACGGAGCAGGACCACTTAGCTAGCCTTGGCCGTGGTGGGTGGAAACGGGGTGGAGAAGTAGTCAGTCTCTAGACAAAAGTAATGGCAGGTGGGAAAACCCAGGAGAGGAGAGAGACACTGTGCATTGGGAAAACTGTCGGCCGCTCAGGTTGGTGGAGTTTACAGTCAGGCAGGAAATGGGGAAGAATCATGATGAGAAGAGATGAGTCTGAAGATGCTGGCAGGGACCTACTCATCAAGAGTGTTTGGAGCCATGCTGCAAAGTTTGAAAATTATTTTGAGGACAATGGGGAGCCATGGAAAGGTTTCAGCAGGGGAGTAGCATGTTGCAATGAGTAGTTTATGAATTCATTCTGGTTATTGTATGGTTGTGCATGACTGAATGGGAGAAGACAGAGCTGAGAACTAACCACAGTAATAACCCGATGGGTTCCTGGATGAGGGAGTGGAGGGGGCATGGGGATGGTGTGAGGGCGTATCCACCACCACATTTATTGAGTTTTGCTTCCAAGTTGTCAAATAAAACATTCATTGTTTCCTCTCTCACCACACATCATTAGATTTTGTTTTAGAAAAGAAAATGGTATCACTATTACCTGGGCGTTTGGACCCCTAAATGAGCTCTTGTTTCTGTGTTTTTTGCTATCTTAATTGTCTTGACCTTAAGCCTCAGGGTAGATTTCTAATAAATGGAACATTTATTAGCCCATCTAAATATTGAACATTTATATATTTATATGTTATATTATTGCAATAAAGTTACCGTGTTATTGTGATTTATAAGAAATATGTATTTGGTCATTCAGATAACCAAAATATTTTTTTCGTTTATGTTTGGACTTGGTCCACAGTTCCTGGCTCACAGCTCCCAAAAGTCTTGGGATTTCTTGAAGGATAAGAGCAATGGGAGCATCCTTTGTTCTATTTGGTCTCTCCTCCTAATTCCTGAAATGTTTCAGAGCCATAAAGGTGAAGTGTGTGTGTGGGGGAGGTCTTGTTATTTATAACAAGCCACTTTCCACCACAACTAGGTTTATGCTAATGAGGGGATTTTTGGAAAGCACCAAAGGATGGGGCTCGGTTACCAAGGGAACCAACCTTGTGATTAGAGGGTTGGTTCTGATTTCTGGGGAGGGGAGGCCAGCTAGAGGGTGAATCAATCACCAATGGCCAGTGGTTTAATCAGTCATGCCTGTGTCATGAGCCTCCATAAAACACTAAAAGGATAGGGTTTTAAGTGCTGCTGAGCTGGTGACCACGTGGAGATTTGGGGAGAGTGGGGCACCTGGAGGAGGGCACGTGAGCTCCATGCCCTTTTCTCCAGACCTTGCCCTATGCCTCTCTTCCATCTGGCTGTTCCTGACTTATATCCTTTTATAATAAACCCATGATCTGGGCGCCTGGGTGGCTCAGTTGGTTAAGCGACTGCCTTCGGCTCAGGTCATGATCCTGGAGTCCCGGGATCGAGTCCCACATCAGGCTCCCTGCTCAGCAGGGAGTCTGCTTCTCCCTCTGACCCTCCTCCCTCTCATGCTCTCTGTCTCTCATTCTCTCTGTCTCAAATAAATAAATAAATAAATCTTTAAAAAATAAATAAATAAATAAATAAACAAATAAATAAACCCATGATCTAGTAAGTAAAATGTGTTTCTGAGATCTGTGAGCCACTCTAGCAAATTAATTGAACCCAAGGAGGTGGGTTGTTAGAAACTCCAGTCTATAGCGGGTCGGTCAGAAGCACAGAAGCACCTGAACTTGGGATTGCCATCTGAGGTGGAGGGCAGTCTTCTGTAACTGAGCCCTTCACCTGTGGAATCTGAGGCTATCTCCAGGTAGATGTGTCAGAACCAAGTTGAATTATAGGACACCCAGCTGGTGTCCAAGAATCACCTGTCAGCGTGGAGAAGGTTCCACCCCACACCCCCATGCACCCACGAGCTCGAGAGCACGTGTGCACACACACACACACACACACACACATTGGAATTGGTAAGCAGAATCCTGGTTATTTGCTTCTCATTTAATTGGCAATAAAAATATGTGAGTTAGCCAGGTAAAATTTGAAACCGAGGCTCAGAGAGGGTTGATGGTGTTCACAGAGATGGCAAGATGTCTGGTCTTTTGTCTCCAAATTCCATTCTCTTCCACATCACTGCACTGCCTCTCACTCATGCATCTGTGTGTCAACAGGACCTGGGGAGAGCCAAGGTATGACAGGCGGAGGCTTGCATGCAGGTTTGAAATGAGTTGCTGTGCTTTACCCACACTTCCATACTCAGGACAGGAGATCCCAGAAAGGAAAAGAAAGAAGGAGGAAGAGGGAGGGAGAAGGAGACATGCTGGTCACCTTCTAACGTTGCTAGAGCGGCAAAGGTGGCTCTAGAGGGCTCATCCCCCAGAGCCACAGCTCCTGAGAGGCTTAGAGCTGCCTTGAGCTGTCCCAAAGTCAGCTACAAATCCTTTTCTGAAGATAGATCCAGGGGAAAGAGAGCTCCCAGCACATTAGGAAGAGCACTGGGCTGAGTCCCAATTCTGACACTTACTAGTTGGGCAACCTCCCCCTCTCTGAGCTTCTATTCCTTGGTATGTAAATGAGGACCTTAATAATACCTCCCTCTTGGGGTTCTGGTGAGGATTTTTGAAAGGGTTAAATGAAATAATGCTTGCGATGCTCTTCCCCACTTCTCCCCCGCCCCAATAGCTGCATAGCTCCCTCGCACACATCAGACCTTTGCTCAGATGCCCCCTTTCAGAGAGGCCTTTCTGGTCCATCCCCCTTTAAAATTTCAACCCTCCTCCCTCTTGGTCCCTCCCATCCCCCTCCTGGCCTTACTTTCCCCCACAGAACATAGCCAGTGTTGGCAAACAGTGGGTAGCAAGAAGCACACCTCCATCTAACATGGTAAATATTTTACTCGTTCATTCGCTGTGTCTCCACCTTTCACAGGAAAGCAGGGGTGGGTTGTCTGTTCTGCTCATCACTTTATCTCCAACACCTGAAAGTCCTTGGCACAAAACAGGCGTGCAGCAGGTATTAGTTGAATGAAGGATGGATGAATAATCAAATAAATGAGAATATTTCATTGGTTTGCTCTGCATTTCCCAAACTATATGTTATGCTATCAGAGTTTCAAATAAGCCGAATTTATTTTCTTAGTATGTAATACAGGAATGCTGTTCCACACAAAAGAAATAATGACAAGGATACAAAATAAAAATAAACAGGAGCGCCTGGGTGGCTCAGCCAGTTAAGCATGATTTCAGCTCAGGTCATGATCTCAGGGTCCTGGGATCAAGCCCCACAATGGGCTCCCTGCTCAGCATGGAGTCTGCTTGGGATTCTCTCTCTCCTTCTTCTCTGTCCCTCTCCTCCGGCTCGCGAGCACACGCTCTCTCCCTCTATAATAAATAAACAAGATCTTTAAAAATAAACAAACAAATCATTACAGCAAAGGAAAGGCCCTCCTTCAACATCCTTGTCCCACTTCTTCCCCCCAGTTAACCACCACTGGCTCTTTCAAATCCATCCTCTTCAGTAACAGACGTATAAATGCTTAGACACGGTAGTAAACACGAGAGCAAACATTTTCACGGTACTCACTGCATGCGAGACATGGTTCTAAACACTTTGGTACCTTACCTTATTTTATCCCCACAACACTAGAAGACAGGCGCTATTTTTACCCCCAATTTGCCGGTAAGGACGTTGAGGCAGAGTTGCTATTTCTTTCATCCACGAATGGGATCCTACCAGACCAATTAGCCCACAGTGTGCCTTTCTTCCATTTAAAATGTGTTGCAGTTAGATGCACCTTGGCATTTAAAGTTGGACTCCATCTGCTCCGCCCATTGCCGTTTTCAGATTAGTACAGGGCTGTCACGTCACTCGGGCCATTTACAGGTTTCTTCCTCTTGTCCTCGGTCTCCTTCCCCTTGGGGGCTGAACTGAGAGCCCTTGAACGCCCTTCTATAATGAATGGTCCATGATTTCGCTCTGCCAGAACCCCCCCCCCCCGCCCACTCGCTGTCTCTGCCCTTCCGTCTGATCCGGGTTGCAAGGGGGTATCTCCTTCCGCTCACAAATTGGCACATGGCCCCTTTGAGTCCCCTATTAGCCCCACCCCTTGATTCCTTGCTTCCTGGCACCAAGAAATGAATTCCTTTCCCACTCAGGGAGGATGTCAGAAGGTGGGGAGAAGAGGACTTCAAATATTCTTTAAAATCAGCAAACACCCAAGGAAGTCAAGCAGGGGGAGCAAGGGGTGCTATTTTCACTAATTTGCTGACATTTTAAAACCGATCACTCAACCGCTTTGAGCCGCCAGTTACTCATGTGTTAAATGGTGGTGGCCCCACCTCGCTACCTCTTGTGTCTGAAGGCTCATATTTTGGGAGCATCTACCGCATCATAATGAGTTATAACAATCCCTCACACTTACAGACTGATTTACAGCTTACCAAGTACTTGTTAAAGAGGATTATTTCCCAGACTCATAAAATTTCAGAGGTGAGCCTTACCGATGACCATATCCAGTGGTTTGCACACTCTCTGCCTCACAATCCCTGGCAAGAAAATCCCAGGAAATATAATGGCAGTCCATGATCTCTTTTCAATATTTCAAAGATGCTAACGGGAATCATATATTTCCCCAATAAAATCAGACTTTAATTGCTTTTGGTGGGAATTATATCAACTAAACCTGATACTTATTGGAAAACTAATTATCCCTTAATAAATGTAACTTAATAGACATAACCTCTTGAAACATTGGGGGTCTATGGAAAGAAAAGTTCTAGAAGAAAAACTTAGGAGTGAAGTGATGAAGGATTTGGATGACAGAGATCCCCACATTTTATCGATGAGGAAAGGGGAGCCCCAAGAAACAAGGTGTACCCTGAAACTCCTCTTCTTCACCACCCCTACCTTAGATTATGCCTTGTGTCTCTTCTCTTGGGCAGCCGGTCCTAGTGTCTGCTGCCCCCTCCCATCTCCCTTCAAACTGCAACCCAAGTGGCCTTTTTGGTATAGAACCCTCTTACCCTCTGACGGGTTAGCATTTGCTGATGTGTCCCCATTGCTGTTAGGAGAGAGGCACACTCCTCTCCTCATGACCTGGCCTCACCATCCCTTGAGAGTCACCTCATGCTCCAGCCACACCTCCTGGTTTTTGGTTCTTCAGTGCACCCAGGCCTTCTCACTGCCCCTCTGTGCTTTGAACAAACTATTCCCTCCTCAGAATGCCCTTCCTCCACCTGTTTACCTGCCAACTTTAACTCACCCATCAAGTGTCAGTTTCACCACACCTCCTCCAGGAAGCCTTCCCTGCCTATACTCCTTCACTGCAGAATCAATTGAGTGCCTGCCCTGGGCATTTCAGCACCCCAGGCCTCCATCTGGCATACACTTCTCTTACTGCACTTCCAGCTCCTTTGTAGATGGTGAAGTGAACATGACTTCCCCGAGGTCTCATGGCAGAGGAGGCAGGAGGCAAATGCTAGGCCTTCTCCTGGCTGAAGGGCTCTGTGTGCTGGAGAACATCGTGACTGAAAACCTCAAGAATTTGGTTTTTCCCTCCATAGATCACACATTTTGAGAAAATAAAACTTGTTTCAACATGGAATTTATTAAGGAATCATTTTAGGACTACCAGAGAGGAAAGAAGGCGTACCTGTAGGAACCTTAACAATTGGATTCTATCCTCCAGACTGGAAACACACAGGTGAGATTTAAGAGCAAAAGCCCAAAGCAGGAGCTCCTTAGATCTCGCCTGAGGCACATAGAGCAGCTTTGCCACAAACCCCTGATGAGTGCCAAGGAGGCCACAGAGACCCCATCACTTGTGTGGGAGGGAACTCAGGTTATAAGCTGGGGGGCCTGGCCCCATCATGCCAGGCTCCCTCAAATGGCATTTTCCTCTAGCTTCTCTGCTTTCTGACACCCAGCAAGTACAATGTCAGGCGGGGAAACCAGCATCACTTTCACCTGGTTACAGGTACAAAGCCACCACCCACCAAGGCCTTGGCATCTGAAGAACACTCTTCCACCTTCCCTGGCCTCTAGCTGCTGTTCTAAGGGTACACACACACATACACACACACACACAAATCCAGTACCAAGTTGGAGGATCCCTAGGTTTATAATCAGAAGACCCAGGGATTGCAATAATGAGAGACTCTATACTTAATTCACAGTGTACTTTAATCTGCATTATTAGGATTTGAACAACCATAGACAATTGACAAGCCAAGGACATCTAATAATGTCTCATTTTTCAAATGAGCAAAACCAAACCTAAAAAAAATGTTAATTGACTTCCCTGAGAGCTGATTCAAGTATGGAGGGTCTCTGTGTACCAACATGGTAATTGATCTGAAAATGTCAAGCTTTACCTTGACCTTGCTGTGCAGTATTGGGCAAGTTACTCAACCTCTCTGATCTCCACTTTCTTCATCCATAAAAGGAAGATGAAATTATCTCTCTCTCATGGTTGTTGTGAGAAATGAGATAAAGTACCTAGTGCAGTAATGGACACACACTGATACTCAATACCTAGAACTTTAGGATGCTCATCTTCTAACTCCAAATCCCCTTATTCTTTCTGATCATCCTGCTTCAAACATGCTCTGGGGCTACAATTTTTCCATCAATAAAGGAGGTTCCAGTGACCTTACACAACCTCTCTGAATCTCAGTTCTCAACTCTAAGTTGGGAGGAATAATTATAGCTTCTCCCTTATAGGGTTATTCTGAGGCATGAAGTAGATAATGCTTAGAAAGCACTTAAGACCAGGCTTGGCACAAAGCCAACACTAAATGTAAATTAACTATTATCCCTGTAGTTGTTGCTAATGTTAATATTATTAGTCCCTCCTATTATAAAATGAATATATACCCTCTCACTCAGTAAAGTGATCAAAACTCTGTTCTGTTTGGATCAAAGGGAGATAAGAAAGTGCCTGTATGGGAACCCTCCTACACTGTTGGTGGGAATGCAAGCTGGTGCAGCCACTCTGGAAAACTGTATGGAGGTTCCTCAAAAAGTTGAAAATAGAGCTACCATATGATCCAGCAATTGCACTACTGGGTATTTACTCCAAAGATACAAAAGTAGGGATCCGAAGGGGTACGTGCACCCCGATGTTTATAGCAGCAATGTCCACAATAGCCAAACTGTGGAAAGAGCCCAGATGTCCATCGACAGATGAATGGATAAAGAAGAGGTGGTGTATATATACAATGGAATATTATGCAGCCATCAAAAGGAATGAGATCTTGCCATTTGCAACGACGTGGATGGAACTGGAGGGTATTATGTTGAGTGAAATAAGTCAAACAGAGAAAGACATGTATCATATGATCTCACTGATATGAGGAATTCTTAATTGTAGGAAACAAACTGAGGGTTGCTGGAGTGGGGGGTGGGGTGGGAGGGATGGGGTGACTGGCTGATAGACACTGGGGAGGGTATGTGCTCTGGTAAGTGCTGTGAATTGTGCAAGAGTGTTGAATCTCAGATCTGTACCTCTGAAACAAATAATGCAATATATGTTAAGAAAAAAAAAGAAGAAGAAGGTAGCAGGAGGGGAAGAATGAATCGGGGGAAATCGGAGGGATAGACGAACCATGAGAGACGATGGACTCTGAAAAACAAACTGAGGGTTCTAGAAGGGAAGGGGGTGGGAGGATGGGTTAGCCTGGTGGTGGGTATTGAGGAGGGCACATTCTGCATGGAGCACCGGGTGTTATGCACAAACAATGAATCATGGAACACTACATCTAAAACTAATGATGTAATGTATGGGGATTAACATAAGAATTAAAAAAAAAAAGTGCCTGTATTTTCACTACCAAAGACCCCCTACCCTTTTCTTCATTCAGCTGATTTTAGAGAACCACGGATTCTAAGGCCTAGAAAGGTTGTCACTGGCCATCCACTTGGCCTATTTTCCGGCGTTTGCATTCTCTCTACAACGTCCCCACCAAGTGGCAAATACTTGAATACCTCTGGTGATGGGGACCTCACCACCTGTATAGTAGCTCACTCTGTACACAGTTCTGTGGGCTAAACTCTCTTATATTAAGCCAAAATGCAAGTCACAGTAGCTTCCTCCCTTTGTCCCACTGCTACCCTTCAGCTCTAACTGGATCTACAGAAGTCACAGAGTATTTGCAGAAGCCCAGCTTCAACAAAATTTTTCTCCAGACTATAACAAACTCAAATCATATTTGTTGGTCATTTTTCTCCTCCCTCCTTCTGAAAAAAATCTTAAGCACTTTCACCATTCAAAATATTTTTTTTCTCCCCATCTGCTGGTTCCCACTGGGATGAAAAGCAATAAAAAGTCAGAAAGAAGTATAGGTTTGCCTTCTGGTTTTGTCACTTAGACAAATAGCACCGTAATACACGGTGAATGCTATCCGTTAAAGCGAACTCCTTCCTCTCCCCGATACGTTTCGCCGAGGTCTGATGCAAGGGGTTTGGACAGGGAAGCCTTTTTCTGGAGATAAGTAAGTTGGTGAGTTAAAGATTTTGCATTAAAAACAGATCCTGGTTGTAATATCTTCCTGACAGTTGCATTTTGCTCCCCATGTTTTGTGAGTCATATAAATAAATCTCAGGGGGCTCCGCAGTTCAAGAGGGGCTATCTGGGAACATTGCAATGTATCTGCCAATCAGCATGATAAAGAAGAGAAGCTTCAAGCCAGCCCCTGCAGTCTTCAAGGGGTCTGTCTGCATTCTTTCTCTTCCCCACCCCCAGCGTCATTGTACCCTCGCCTCTTTTAAGGCCCTTTGTATTTCCAATTAGCTTCCCAATCTGGCACTGGTTTTAGGAAGTCACATGAATAGACAACATGAGAGGATCTTGTAATATTTCACACTTTCCGATGAAAAATATGCCGGTTGGGAATGTTAATATTTAACCACAGATAAAGTGTCTGAAAAGTTGCAGGAGAATTTTCCATTAAGATATGGAGATACTCAGAAAGTATACCCACCTTGTTGGAAACCTTATCAGGCAAGTAGACAGCATATGGTGTTAGGAAAAGATGCTGGGACAGCACCCGTGGGACTACATCCCTCGTCCTGCTGCGGGTTACACATGAATTGTGAATCCAGAGTAAACACAATGCAGAAAAAGTGCTCCCCGATCCAGGGCACGTCTCTGACCAGCACAAGCAAGATGAGGAACTGAAGGTGAATGCTGAGCCTTGGGTGTATGTGGGAGGGGGTGGAGGCTGGATGTCAAAGCTGACTTTGAACTTCTCTCCTGTGAGAATGGTAGCCCCATGGACACAGTAATAAACCATCAGCTGAAAGGACCTGTGTTGTAATATGTAAGTTACAAAGTATCTTCTCACCTATCGTCCCATTGGACACTCTATTTTAGATGAATGATAGGAACCCCCTTTTATGGACGAGGGTACTCAGGCTGAAGGGTGAAGTCATTTGCCCAAAGTCATGCAGCAGATGTATGGTTGGGTTTTGAATGTAGGTCTTTCTGACTCCAAATCTGATGCTCTTTTTTGCTAAAGCACATTTTCTTTCAACAGGAAAAAGAGGAACAGGTCTATTGTGGGGAAGATGGTAGTAATGACAATGGTGACAAAGATGATGCTGATAAATGAACACTAATGTCAGCTTCATGTTTCAAACCCGACTAAGTGCCAAGCCCTACATTAGTTAGGTGCTTTTCGTGAAATCTCTCATGTAATCTTTATAACATCCATACATGCATTATTATTATTATTGTTATATTTTATTATAGATGAACAAACAGGCTCAGAGAGGTAAAATGACTTGCCCAAGGTCACATAAGGGATTATTCAAACTTAGCTCTCAATAGATTTAAAATTCCCATACTTCCATTACACAACAAAAAAAGGAAAAGAGAGGGAGGTGGGCAAGGAGAGTTTGAGGCGGGGACACGTGGAATTCAGAGGCAGTCAGGACAATTGATATACACAGATAATCCTTTCAGAGCCTCACTCAGTTAGGGGTGCTCATGAGGCAGCTGGAAACTAACAGAGGCCTGGAGTTGAGGAAGGACGCTGCGGGGGCAGACCTGCAGAGCCAATTAAGTCCTAGGCATGCATTGAGCACCTAGTGCATGCAATTCTAATATGCACAAAGGCAAAGGGATGGGATCCCTTAAAACAAGCTTTGAACTCTGTGATGATTTTTAAAAATCATGTCAGTAGCCTTGGTGAATACCACATCAGCCGAGTACGGCAGGTGGATTACCATCAGTGCTGTATTGTAGTGGACAGTGAGGAAGGGCAGATGACAGCAAGCTATGGAGAAGTTTGTGGTCCAAAGGGGCACAGTGGCAAAATGGCTTACACGGATTTTCTAGGTCAAGGACAGTTTCCCCCACTTCTTTCAAGATAAGAATTGAACATTGTCATGGGCTACAGGATTCGGTGGAAAAGGAGAGATCAAAGATATAATCCGTGGCCCGATCGAAGGCAATGTCAGAGGATGGTGCTTCAGAAAGGAGGCTCACCTTCCTCTAAGGCTCCAGGTGTGATATAGACCTGGACCAATGAATGCATCATATTAGATTGCGGGAGTGAGAAAGTCTCAGGGTATGAGCAATGCAGACCTGGGTTCAAGTCCAAACTCTGTCCAATTTTCTAAGTCTCTGATCTTAAAATTGACTTCTCTGAGCCTCAGTTTCTGCATCTGTTAAAAGGATCCAAAACTGAATTGTTCCCAGGCAAAGATTCCCAGGCATGCCTGGTTCATACACTCGTTAATGTCTAAGTGATTTTTTTTTTTAAAGATTTTATTTATTTATTTGACAGAAACACAGCGAGAGAGGGAACACAAGCAGGGGGAGTGGGAGAGGGAGAAGCAGGCCCTCTGCTGAGCAGGGAGCCCGATGCGGGACTCGATCCCAGGACCCTGGGATCATGACCTGAGCCGAAGGCAGACACCCAACGACTGAGCCACCCAGGCGCCCCATGTCTAAGTGATTTTTCATGGGACTGCTAGGCCGAAAGAAATGCCCAACAGTTCCATTTATTGAGTAGTTAGGTTCAAACCACTTCGTAAGTATGTATGTTCTATCACCTGATACACAGAGTTTGAAAGAAGGATGATGTTATCATTTCATTTTTAAATTAATGCAATCACTCGATCACTTGTGGAATGTATGGGACAGAGGATGCTGCTCAACTTCTCAAAACTTGGAAAACTTGGAATCAGATTGAACACCATGACCCCCATTTCTTGTTCCACATTGATCTTTGCATGTTACTTGCTTTTTTATTACAGCAACCCTCTGAAACCCAGCATCACATAACTATGACATCACTGAGGGGATCGTGTTGACATGGTGAACTCCACTACCCTAGTAGTTTCAGGATTCAGCAGATGTTAAATGCAACTGAATTTCTCCCTAAAGTGTCAACTATCTCTTGGTGCCCCTCTGAGCACCTTGATGCATCACGCTCAAGATTAAATTAAATAATATATGTGTCATATGCATAATATACAAAAATCCCTTACCAACACATAAGAAAAGGTGGAACATCCCAATAGAAAAGACAAAGGATGTGGCAGGGAAATATCAGAAGAGAAAACCATAATGGCCAATATAAGCCTAAAGTTGGATTAGGCTCCCCTAGTTGTTAGAGAAGTACAAATCAAAACAATAATGAAAAAACATTTTTGCCCAACCAATGCATGAAAATTGAAGATTGATTTCCATCTAGCTGCTGACGAGGGGTTAGGAAAAATAAAAATTGTCTCATATTGCTGGTGAGAATATAAATTGCTATAACATTTTTAGAAATTAAGCTGGAAGGAGCTAATAAATGTTGAAAAACTGTAAACCTTTACCACGGCAATCCCACTTGGAGGAGTCCAACATATAGAAATAAAACACCAGTATGTATGAATAGATAGCCAAGGATTTTTATTAGATAATTGTTTATCATAACATAAAACACTGCCTGGAAACACCACAAATGTCCATCAATAATAGAATAATTCTTAGGCATCTACACTGTGGAGAGTTGTTTAGTTATTAAAAGAATGAGTTAGATCTATGTGTATTGACAAAAAGGGATGGCTGTGAGATATTGTTAGTGAAAAAGGCAAAATACAGAGTCAGTGGGTATAGTAGAATATTGTGGGGGGTTTTGGTCAAGAAAGAGAAGAAAAAGAAGCCTATGTTCTTACAAGCATATGGACAGGCCAGGTAAGACAAAAGCTAACACACTTAATTGTTGATATTTATTGCAATGTGCGTCGGGGGGGGGGTTGTCGAGGGAAGAGGGAGATTACTGGTTTTATATGTGTTCATATCTGAGTTATTTGGCAAGTATCCACCTATCAATTAGCATCCTTTGTAATTTGAACTGAAAACCCAATGGCACGCCCCCCCACCAAAATAATAATAATAATAATAATGATTATGATGATGATGTATTTTATATCCCTAGCACTGTGCTTGGCATATAACAGGGATTTTATGTGCTTTAGTGTTCTGTCTCTGGCTTGCTTTCTGTATGCTTCTCTATGACTCTGCTGCATTTCTCTCTACATAGCTATATCTATATTTATATCTATAGATATCTCCATCTCCCTTCTCCTCTCTCGGCCTCCCTCTTCCTTTCATGCCAAATGATGGGGACACAGACAAGGAATAAGGCAGGGCACCTTCCCTTGAGGAGCTTACAATCTGCGGGGCTGAAGATCAGCACATTTGGAGAGGAAGAGGAAGGAAGCAGAGGGAGTGGCACCAGATGGACCTAATATCAGTAAGGAACAGGGTAAGTCATCCACTTAGGAACGAGGGAGCTGGGGACTTACGGGGAGTACAAGTGGCTTAGACTGCAGGATAGAGTCACCAGGAGATGAATGGGGGGATTATCGTTGTCATCCTCCCTGGGTGATTATGAAATCTATCTTTCTGAAGGCATGATTCTGGGCTCAAGCACCTCTGAAAGACTCTTCTTTAGGATCGGATTCCTTCATTTTTCAGGGCTGTGTCGAAGACGTATGGGCAGACAGATCCCTTCCCCTACCCAATGCTTAATCTTTTCTATTTTGGCTGTGCTCAGAGGCCAACTGTTCTTACCCATTCCCTCCAAATCCTGCCTCACCAATAAAGAGAAACATCAGACTCTAACCAACTGTATCATCCTGGCCGCCGGACCCTCCTCCCCCCACCTCACCCAGCAGATCAATGCTCCTAGGCCAGTTCTGCTTCTGTCTCCCTAGACAATGGTCCTGGCAGAGACAGCAGGGTCAGGTGGCAGGGCCGCTGGGCTGGGATCCCACAAGCTGTGTCCTAGTTTTCCAGAGAAGCTGTCAGGAGTTGCCTCAGTGCAGTCTTCTCTCCCGAAAATCCCTTTTCAGAGTCTGAAGAAATGGCTTTGCCAGCCCCAGGAGAAGCGTCCTGCCCAGGGAGAGCCAGGCCTGAGAAGCTGCCATCAGACCCCATTATCTGTGTCCTGGGACAACTGCCAAGGCTCAGGCATCTTGGCTGGGGATGTGGAAGGGCCCTGTTCTGATCCCATCTGTTCAGAGTGGGGGAGAGAAGCCAGATCTCCTCCCCTTTCCCTCTTCCCCAAACCCCAAGCTCTATGGATGAGTGGCTTTTCAGAGATGAAAAACCAGAGCCCTGTCAAACAAGTCTTCTTGCTTGACAAAGATAGAATCTAAATATAGAAAGGTACAGCTAAACTCTACTGCAGAGCAAGCAACCCCATCTGGCACACAGCTTCTGGGGGATTCCTCCCGTGCCGTGGCACCTATCCCAGTGCCCAGGACATAGCAGAGGGTCAGCACATGTCTTGTTGAACTGACCTGCTGAATTCTGCCTAACGCCCTCCCCCAGCAGCAAATGTCTGCTATGCAAACATCTCCGTGAGACCCAATGACACTGCCCTGGGCCCCTCACTTTCCACCCCCAAATAGCCTTGGCCCCTCTCCTATTGGGAACCTCCTTGCAAAAATGCCACCACCTTCAAAAACACTTCCCTCAAGTGGAGGTGGGGGACTCATGCATATATTTGCTTCTCCACGTGTCAGGTACTATATATCCATGACATTATTCAATCCTCACAATTTCAATAATATAGTTACTCCCATTTTACAGATTTGAACATTGAGGCTAAGAGGTGAACTGACTCATCCAAGACCTCTCTATTGGAAAACTCAGGTCCGTTCTCCATACTCCACAGAACACCATGGGATGATGAAGGAGGGAGTCATGCTGCTAGACCCAATTTAATAGCCATGGCATCCCACAGATCATTTCCCACAGGAGCGCCACAAACTTTGGTTTAATTAAGAATCATAAAATCATACTTCTTGGGGCCAAAAAGAACTCCATGAGAGCATGAAGCCTAGTCTCCTGTTTTTAATGGTACTTTTTGTTTTGTTTTGTTTTTAATGTGACAACATGGTACTTAAATGGTATATTAGTTTTCTAGGGATGCCATAACAAATCACCACATGTTTGGTAGCTTGAAACAACAGGACTCTGTTCTCTCTCATGTCTGGAAACCAGAGGTCCAAAATCAAGTTGTTGGCAAGGCCATTCTCCAAAAAGGCTCTAGGGAAAAATGCTTCCTTGCCTCTTTCTAGCATGTGGTGGTTACCAGCGATCCTTGGCTTATAGCTGCATCGCTCCAGTCTCTGCCTCTGTCTTCACATGGGCATCTTCCCTCTTAGTGTGTCTATGTTTTTGTGTCTGAATCATCCTCTCCTTTCTCTTATATATGAAGACACCAGCCATGGAATTTAGGATCTACCCTAACTCAGGATGATACTCATCTTAACCAGATTATATCTGCAATGACATTATTTCCAAGTAAGTTCACAGTCTGAGTTTCTAGGCAGACATGAGCTTTGGGAGGGACACGATTCAAGCCAATACAGATGGAATAGCATGGTGCCGAGGAGCGGGGACTGAGGAGTCAGGCTGCCGGGGACTTTAATCTCAGATCCACCACTTTCCCACTGTATGACCTAGAAAATCTCTTAACCTTTCTGAACTTCATAGGTTCCTCATCTATAAGATAGAGCTAATTATAGTACCTACCTCATGGGCTGGTTGGGAGGAGCCACTAAGATAATCCATGCCCAGGGCTTAGCCCAATGCTCGGCACATAGTAAGTGCTCAAGCATTAGCTCCTCTCCCTATATGATGGTGGGTAGGGGTACTGGGTCTGCAGCCATGCTGTTGGGGTAAAATCCTGGATCTATCACTTTCAATTGTAGGAAGATGGACAAGCTACTTAACTTCTCCGAGCCTTAATTTCTTCATGTATAGAACAGAGATAATAATTGTATCCTGCATGTAGCAAGTTCCCAATAAGTGGTGGTTGTGCTGGTATTGATGTTCCCAATTTGAATCCATGTGATAGTATGTAATCACATCATGCAGTAGGAACAGGCTCAGCTGAGGGGACCTGGGATTCTGGTAGAGAACACCCAGAGCCTGGTGGACATCAGGTTGTTCAGAGGGAGGGAGCTTGTCTGTCCTTGGCAGTGATCCAAGGAGCTGAACCCATCTCACCTGAGACTGGCTCACACTCAGTGGATACACAGGGGACTTGAAGGCATCCTCTAGCTGCCGGGCCACACACACACACACACACACACACACTCCCACCAGTCTCCAGCTGCCAGATGAAGGTGACTTAGGAGATGTGAGGGTGGAGAAGGGTTGGGGAGCCAGGGGCGGAGAAGCAGCATGAAGCTCATTAGTAACTGACTACTCTGGTGGAACAGACCTCACCCGGGGGCCATAACTCTGTCCCTGGAAGAAAGAATGATGACTGGGGGGTGGCTGAGGCCCCTGCAACCCACATCTGGGGCTGGGCATGGGAAGCAAAGCTGAGTCCCTGCCTTCTCTACATGCCCAGCATAACCATTGAAAAAGAAGAGCTTTGGCATGAAAAAAGAAGGGTGGGGGGATGTAAGGAAGCTGAATAGCACACTACAGGGCTTCCTACATGTAGGCAGCAACTGTACCAACAGGGTCCCCGAACTGTCACAGTCCAGGATACCTTCTCAGTCTGGAAGGGGCAGTGTGGCACAGGGGAAAGATCGTGAGCTTTGGAGCCAGGTTCCTTCGGATTTTATTGGCTTGCCACACTTCTGGGTCATCTTGGGTAAATCAATCTCTTTGGACCTTAGGTTCTACCTTTATAAAATAAAACTATTTTTTTGGATTTGTCGTAAAGTTAAACCACATGATTTAACTCATATCAATCTAATCCATCCTGGATCATCAAACTCAGCTCCGCTGTCCCCAAAGCTGGGTTAAGTGACCCTACCCAATGCCCTGCCATGCCCTTGCACGTCCCTCTGCCACACACAAATCCTTTGTTGCTGAATTATAATTGCAGGTCTCCTTGTCCATTCCCCACACTAGGCTATGAGCTCCCTGAGGGCAGGGAATGCCGTGTTCATTTTGGCATTCTGAGTGCCCAGCAAAATTCCTGGCACAAGCTAAGTGAATGGATGGAGTGAGTCTAGTTAGGCGGGTTTTTAGGCAGCTATTATAACTAAAGCACTCTGGAAGGCACACGTAGAGGGATATATTGATGAAGGATTTTCTCTCTCTCCTCGGGTAACTTTAATAGAGGTGTAGTAAGGAAAGTTTGCGATGGATGAGAAGCAGTGAATGGGGAAGTGCTACTATGTGCCAGGCACCATGTTCTGCACCTAAAATGAATCACAAACTTATTACCAACCAGCTGTTATTATCCTCGTGATGCACTGAAGGAAACAGAGGTTCAGAGACCCCAATTAACTTGCCCAGGATCCCAAAGCTAGGAAGTAGCAGAGACACAGGGCGTGCCTGACTGATGTGCCTGACTACCCAGCCTGTGTCCTTTCTTTCAGGTCCTTCCTGATGTAAAACCAAAACTGTTGAAAACTGGGTAGCTCCCCCAAAAAGAGGTGGGGAGAAACAAGAGGTGAATTTTTCAGGGCTTATTAGATTTCTACTCTGCATAGCCTCTTGTCTTTTCTTCCTTACCCATGCATTGGCTAAGAAAATGCCAGATAAAGCATTTTGGACACCAGGGTGTTAGGGGGGCCCTTGGTGAATTAAAATCCTGTTTGTCAGGGACAGATATTCTTCTACTCCTGATTAAAATGGAAGTGACTTTGTGGTCTTAGGAGTCTCAGAAGGGCCTGAGGCGGTGAGGACACAGAAAGAGGGAGAAGGAGTTGGGCGCCTGAGTGGCTCAGATGTTTGAATGTCTGCCTTCAGCTCAGGTCATGGTCCCGGGGTCCTGGGATTGAGTCCCGCATCGGGCTCCCTGCTCCTTGGAAGCCTGCTTCTCCCTCTGCCTCTCTCTCTCTCTGTCTCTGTCTCTCATGAATAAATAAATAAAATCTTTAAAAAAAAAAAAAAAAGAAAGAGGGAGAAGGAGAAAAATGCCCTTTGGATTTTCTCAGAAGGAAAATATTTCCTGGATATAATAAACTGCCCAAAGTTGAGGGTGAAAATGCCTTGATGTGGGATGGGGGAAGATTCAAGCATCACTTGGGTGAGACCATACATTGTTTATTGAGCTTGTATCAGGTGCAAGAAGATTTACAGGCATTTTTTTTCTTTTAGTTTTCCCAAGACAACCCCATTTTACAGATGGATATAATGAGTCACACTGCTAATGAGCATAACTGAGATAATAGCCAAGCATACTGACCACAAAGGGCACAGTGGCTGCAATCTTTGCCACCGGAATAAAGCAGACGTGTAGACACGAAGACTCGACGTCAAACCTCACATAAATACAAGTTTGGTTTTGTTTTGTTTTACTCTGAATTATGCAAATATTCATTCTGAACCCACTTACCTCCCACCCTCCATCTCCCTCTTCATCTGGCCTAAGAACAGTGCTGATCTTAGGATCCTCATGATGCCAAGCAACAATGACAAATAACACGCCACTCCAAGGACATAATTAAAAACATACATAAAAATTTAATTACAAGGATGTTCATCACCAAACTATAATATAAAAATAAATAAATAAAATAAAGCTCCCCAAACACAAAAAGCAAGCAACTGAACTAATAAACTATGGCACATTCATTGTATGTGGAATTCTATGCAGCAATTGGAAATTATTTGTGTGACAATATTTAGGCACACAAACATGATCATGTGTTGACAAGGTACATGTTCTTGAAAGCAGGTTGTAAAACTTTATGACTATTGGCATTATAGGTGGTTTTTAATTCTTTCTGATTCTTAGCATTTTATCAGTTTCCTGTAGTGAATATCTGTCGTTTTGTAAAAAGGAAAACAATTGAATAGTTACTTATAACATCATAATAAATATTTCAGCTTCAAGTCTCTTTCAATTGTGATAATAGGACCAGTGTATAAGAATGCAAAAGATAAACAAGAAGTCCTAAGTCTGCATAGAAATCTGACTAAATAATCAATGTCTTTGTTCAGGGAAAGGGGAGCATCTGCTTTCTGTGTCCCCAAGAGGGGACACATTTGAATGACAACAGGCTGGATTTGATTTGAATACAAGGAAGGACTTTTTTAATGCAGTAGTCATCCAAATACACCACAGGGGTGCCTGGGTGCCTCAGTCGGTTAAGCGTCTGCCTTCCGCTCTCAGGGTCCTGGGATCGATCCCCGCATCGGGCTCCCTGCTCAGTGGGGGGTCTGCTTCTACCTCTCCCTCTTCCCGCTCATGCTTCCTCTCTCATTCTCTCTTTCTCTCAAATAAATAATTTTTAAAAAATTAAAAAAAAAAACAAAACAAAACAAAAAACCAAATACACCACAGATATCAACCCAGTGGAAGCTGATAATCAGCATAGATAGCCAAACCAAGAAGATTCATGTCATAATGAGAATGGCAGTTCCAGCCCTAGCCACAGCTATCTGGTATATGTGGCACTTGCCGTATATAATTCAGCCGTAATCATTACATGATACTCAATTAACAGATGAGGAAATAAACATTAAACTAGATGCTCAGCAGCACACATCCAGAAAGTAGCAGGACTGACCTCAGAACCAAGATCTGTCCAGCACTAACTGCCCAGTATCCATACATTATGCTGATTTCCTTGGCTTCCTCTTCTACCTAAAAAAGTATTCACCTCACCAACCTTATAGGAGTTCCCAGCATTTTTTAGATGAACTTTTAAAATTTTAGAATACTTTTAGATTTATATAAAAACCATAAAGATAGTACAGAGTTCCCATATAACCCAGACCCAGTTTTCCCTATTATTGACATCTCACGTTAGCATGCCACAATTAATGGATTAATATTACTATGTTTTTATTAACTACTATCTATACATTATCCAGGTTTTCTTAGTTTTTATCTAATATTCTATTTCTGTTTCATATTTCCACATTGCATTCATTTATCAGGTCTCCTTAGGTTCTTCACTAAGATATTTCTCAGACTTTCCTTATTTTTGATGACCTTGACAGTTTTGAGGAGTACTATTCGGGTATTTCATAGACTGTCCTTCAGTTGGGATTTGTCTGATGTTCTTCTCATGATTGGACTGGGGTTTTGGAGAGGAAGATCTCAGAGATGAAATGCCATTTTCATCACCTCATATCAAGGGTGAATGTTATCAACATGACTTATCACTGATAATGTTCAGCTTGATCACATGGCTAAGATAGCGCTTTTCAAGTTTCTCCTCTATACAGTTACCCTTTCTCGCTTTCCAGGCTTTTCCCCCTTTCCCCTTCCCATACATGATTTTCTGCAAAAATTAGTTGAGATTCTTCTGCATAAGAGATTTGTCTGCATTCCCCCATTTATTTATCTACTTAAATCATTATTTAAATCAGTGCGACTCATGGATATTTATTTTATACTTTAGGCTGTAATTCAATACCACCTAAAATTTCTTGTATTGTTCACATTGTTCCAACATTGGTCATTGGGAGCTCTTACAATTGGCTCCTGTGTCCCTTTGACATATCCCAATTAGTGTGTGTGTGTGTGTTTTCATTTCTAGCATTATGAGACTTTCCAGTCTCACCTTGTGCATTTCCTGCCAGTCTTCAAGTCAGACTTTTCTCCAAGGAGCCCTGGTTACCTTTACTGGAGAATGGAATTAGAAACAAATTTATGGGCACTACATATGCTTGATACTACTGGGGTTTCATCTTACAGAGCCCTTCAGCTGACAGAGCAAGGAAACATGTATCATGTACTAACCCTTATATGTACACACATCTATAAATAGCTCTATGTATCATCTGTATCCATATTAAGCAATATGAGTTCATCCTGATGTTGCTAACTCTGATCCACATGTATCATTCTAGCCTCCTCTTGCTTGTCTATAATCTCCTCCTCCAACAGTGAGAAACCAGGCTCCTACTATCTGCCATTATTTACTTAATTTTTCAGTTTCAGTGCATATAATAGAGGTTCCAGAATAGTCCATTTTTACCTCCATGGGAAACAACTTTTTCAACTAGAGTACAGTGCTTACATACAGTTCCTTTTGCCTTTAGCCTTATGTACTTCACTCATTTCCAAGGTTACCTAGATGAACACCTCCTCCCCACCACAACTCCCTTCATGAGGTGGTATCATGTATTTGTAATACAATTAGATTCTTTTGTGATATTCTGTATTTCATCCTGGGATTCTCTGAACTCCCACGTTATTTTTTAAATTTGCATGCATTAAGGTTCACACTTTGTGCTGTAAAGTTCTGTGTGTTTTATCAAATACCTAATGTCATATATCCACCATTAGAGTATCATACAGAACAGTTTCACTGTCCTAAAATATGCCCTGTGCTTCACCTATTTGTCCCCCTCCTAATTCAAATCTCTAGCAACCACTTATCTATTTACCATGTCTGTAGATTTGCCTTTTCCAGAATATTTTATAAATGGGAATGGTACAATATGTAGCCTTTTTTGACTGGCTTCTTTCACTTAGCCATTTTAGGATTCAACCATATCTTTGGCCAGGAATCTCATTCTCTTTTATCGCTGAATAGTATTCCACTACATGGATGTACCGTCATTTGTTTATGCATCCACATACTGAAAGACATCTTGGTTGATATCAGTTTTTTGGCAATTATCAGTAAACTGTTATAAATATTTAAATGCTAGTTATTGTGTGGCATAAGTTTTCAAGTCAGTTGGGTAAATACCTAGGAGTGAGATTGCTGAAGCATATGAGAAGGCTATGTTTAGTTTTTGTAAGGAACTGCCAAACTGTCTTCCAAGGTGGTTGTATTATTTTGCATCCCTACAGACAATGAATGAGAGTTCTTGTCACTTAGCATTCTTGCCAGAAATTGGTATTGTCAGCTTTTTGGATTGTAGCCATTCTGATAGGTGTGTAGTGGTTTCTCGTTTTAATTTGCATTTTCCTACTGATAAATTGTGTGGAGCATCTTTTCATATGCTTACTTGCCATCTGCATATCTTCTTTGGTGAGGCATGTTCAGATCTTTTCCTATTTTTAAATTGATTTGTTTTCTTCTTGCCCCATTTTTGAGAGTTCTTTGTGTATTTGGATACAAGTTCAGATATGTGTTTTGCAAATATTTTCTCCCAGGTTGTGGTTTGTCTTTTCATTCTCTTAAGAATGTGTTACATGGTGTCTCAGTCGTTGGGTGTCTGCTTTCGGCTCGGGTCATGATCCTGGGGTCCTGGGATCAAGCCCTGCATCGGGCTCCCTGCTCAGCGGGAAGCCTGCTTCTCCCTCTCCCACTCCCCCTGCTTGTGTTCCTGCTCTCCCTATCTCTCTCTCTGTTGAATAAATAAATAAAATCTTAAAAAAAAAAAAAAAAGAATATGTTACATGGAGGAAATTTTTTAAATTCTAATGAAGCCTAACATCAATTTTCTTCTTCTATGGATCATTCTTTTGCTATTTTTTTCTTTTTTATGATATCCAAAAACTCATCTTCAGACCTAAGGTCATATAGATTATCTCCTGCTTCTAGAAGTTTTATAATTTTGCATTTAAATTTAGGTGTATAATCCATTTTGAGTTAATTTTTGTGGCAGGTCTGTGCCTAGATACTTGTTTTGTTTTTGTTTTTTGTTTGTTTTACATATGGATGTCCACTTGATCCAGCATCACTTGCTGAAAAGACGAGTCTTTCTTTCCTCATTAAATTGCCTTTGCATTGTTGTCAAAGATAAATTGACTGTATTCCTGCAGGTCTCTTTTGGGGCTCTTTCTATCCTGTCACTCAAATCTATTTTCTCCCACGGATACCAGACTGTCTTGATTATGGTAGGTTCATAATAAGACTTGAAATTAGGGAGTAGAGTCTTCCAAGTTCATTCTTCTTCAGTATTGTCTTGGTTATTCTAGGTCTTTTGCCTTTCTGCATAAACTTTAGAAAGAGTTTTGCGATATCTACAGAATACTCTGCTGGGATTTTGGTTGTAATTGCATTGAATCTATAGATCAAGCTGGGAAAAACTGACATGTTAACAATATTGAATCTTTCAGTCTATGAATATGAAATATTTCTTCATTTATTTGGTTCTGCTTTTATTTCTTTCATAAGTGTTCTGTAGTTTCCATATACAGATATTATAACATTATGTTAGATTTATATTGAATGTTTCATTTTGTGGGTGCTACTGTAAATGGTATTTTTTATAATAAAATTCATTACTGGTATATAGGAAAGCTATTGATTTTGTATATTATTCTTATATCCTGAAACCTTGCTATCATCATGTACTAGTTTCAGGACTTTTTTTATTGATTGTTTGGGATTTTCTACATAGACAATCATGTCCTCAGAGAATAAAGATGGTTTCACTTCTTCCTTCCCAATCTGTGGACTTTTTATGGCTCTTTCTTTTCTGATTGCACTAGATGGGACTTCCATTATGATGTTGAACTGATGTGGTGAGAGAGAACATTCTTTACCAATATTAAGAGGAAAATGCCCTATCACTCAACATTAAGTATGATGTTGCTATAGAATTTTTGTAGCTGTATGTTATCAAGCTAAAGAAATTCCTCTCTATTCCTAATATTCTGAGTGTTTTTATCATGAATTAGTGTGGATTTTTAAAATGCTTTTTTACTGTCAGTTGGTATGATCATATGATTTTTCTTCTTTCATCCATTTATATAGTTGATAACATTGATTTCAATGGTTGAATCAGACTTACATACTTGGAATTAATTCCATTGAGTCATGGTGTATAATTCTTTTTATAGAGTGCTGGAATTTATTTGCTATTATTTGGTTGAGAATTTTCACATCTATCACATCTATGATCATGAGAGATACTGGTCTGTAGTTATCTCTTCCTGTGATGTCTCTGTTCAGTTCTGGTATTAAGGTAATACTTGAGTTAGTGGCCTCATAGAGTTGGTTTGCAAATGTTGTCCCCTCTCCTCCCACCATCAGTTTCTATTTACTGAGGACATTGTAGAGAATTGATAATATTTCTTGGAATCTTTGGTAGAATTCACCAGTGAAACCATCTGGGCCTGCTATTTTCTTTTTCAGAAGGCTGTTCATTATTGAGTCAATTCCTTTGATAGAGGTATATTCAGGTTACATATTTCTCTTTGTGTATTTTTTTAATCTTTCAAGGAAATGGTCCATTTCATCTCCATTATTAAATTTTAGCCATAAAGTTTTTTTCATAATATTCCTTTAGTCTCCTCTTCATGTTCATGGGATCAATATTCATGACCTCTCCTTCATTTCTAGTATTGGTAAATTTATATCTTCTCTCTTTTTTTATTGGTTAGCCTGGCTAGAGGTTTATCAATTTTATTGATCCTTTCAAAGAACCAGCTTTGGGTTCTGTGGATTTTTCCTTTTTTTTTTTTTTTTCTGTTTTCAATTTTATTGATTTCTGCTTTAATTTTTATTATTCTTTTTCTTCTGCTTGTTTTAGGCTTAAATTCCTCTTCTTTGTCTAGTTTCCATCTCTTCAGTTACATTCCCCATCTGTTCTTACATGTTGTATACCTTTTCCACTAGAGTCCTTAACATATTCACCTGGGTTATTTTAAAGTCCTTGTCTGATAGTTCCCCAAACAGCTACGTCATATCTGAGGCTATTCCGACGCTAGCTTTGTCACTTCAGACTATGTTTTTTGTTACCTTTTGGCATGTCTTGTAATTTTGTTGTTGTTGTTGTTGTTGTTGTTGTTGTTGTTGTTGTTGAAAGGCAGACATGTTGCATCAGATAACAAGAACTGTGGTAAATAGGCTCTTAATATGAGGATTTATAGTGGTCTGGCTAGGAATTGGACTGTGTTTGGTGTTTAGTGTAGCTTTAGATTCCAGAAGCTTCCAGTTCTTCTAGTGTCCTCGTTTTTATCTTCTCTCTTGAATTAGGACTTCCTTCAGTACTACTCCTCAGAGAACGTCTGTGTTTCTCAGCTGCTTCAGATGTAATCCACTGTCATTATACTATATTCCAGTTGGTGTGATAGTAAGTTGTAGGGGAGGGGAAGCTGTATTAGTATCGCTGCTGTAATAAATTAAATTTAGTGGCTTAAAACAACACAGATGTATTCTCTTACAGTTCTGGAGGTCAGAAGTTTGAAATCTGGGTGGTGTGTAGCTCAGTCAGTTAAGCGGCTGACTCTGTTTCAGCTTAGGTCATGATCTCATGGGGTCCTGGGATCAAGCCCCACTTCGGGTCCTGTGCTCAGCACGGAGTCAGCTTCAGAGTCTAACTCCCTCTCCCTCTCCCGCCAGCTCGCCCTCCTTCTTTCTCTCTCACAAATGAATAAATAAAATCTTTTTTTTTAAGAAGTTTGAAATCTATGTCACTGAGCTAAAGTGTAGATGTCAGCACAGCTTGTTTCTTCTGGAGGCTTTTGGGGAGAATCCCTTCATTTGACTTTTAACTTCTGGAGGCTGCATACATTTCTTGGCTAGGGACCCTTTCCTTGAATTACTCCAACTTCTGCTTCTCTTTCACATCTCCTTCTTCCTGCTTTGACCTTTTTGCTCCTTCTTATAAGGATCCTTGTGATTAAACTTAAGACCTGCTAGGAAAACCCAGGATAATCTCCCATCTCAGGATTGTTTAACTTAATCATATCTGCAGGTCCCTTTTACCATGTAAGGTAACATATCCACAGGCTCTGGGGATTAAGATGTGGATATCTTAGCATTGGTATTCCACTGCTCAGATACCACAGGCACATTCTAAAACCTCATTAAATCTCAGTGTTTTACTGAGGGTTGTGTCTTAGGGCAATGACCTTCACAGGTGCCTCCCCAGTGCTATAACTTTTTTTTCCCCCATTTGTCTCCTATTCCCTTCCCCGACTGAAACATTCTCAATTTCCTTGAATCCCAGGTCCCTCTGGAGGATGCCATTCTCCTTCTCCCCTTAGGTAAATCAGGAATGCTCCAGGGGCTAGAGTGATAAGAGTGCCTTCCCCTTGGGGCAATGAGGATAATGATCTCACCTGAAGTGTTGGCTTTTGTTATGGAGGGGCTCTGAGAGTATCTTATGATTACTTATCCCTTACCATCCCCCTGCTAGAGACACAAGGGGTTCTTCCTAGGTCTTCAAAATGAGACTCTGGTGGGGGGGGGGGGTCCCGGAGCTAAAGCCCACAAAAGTGTAAGGGGTGCCCTAAGATTGAAGACCCCTGGCCTTCTTCACTCCCATGCTAGGCCAGACTCAGCTACCAACAATTCTTCGAAATTTTCACTACAGTGTTCCTCCCAGCATGTGGCTCCAACAGCTTATGCAGCAGGTCTAGCTGTATCTTTCTGGATGAAAGTGTTTCTCCAGATTTCAGAGTGGCAGTTTGCCCCGCAGCCTCAGCTCTCTAGTAGGCCCAAGAAAAGGCACTGGTTTTCAGTTTGTCTGTCTTTTCCTTATGGTTCAGACTGAAATGATTCCTCTTCACGTGTTAGAGCTGAAATCCGGTGTCCAAAATTTTCAGCATTAGAATGTCACTGCTTTGAGTTAAGGCATTGGTATCCATGTCATCACTGTATCAGTCATAAATGATCTGGGAACAAAAGTGAGGAAATCTACTTATACCAAGTAATCGAGAGATGGAAGAGAACTGGGCCCCCCAGTTTCGCTTTTCAAATGAGAAAACTGGTCATCAATGAGGGGAAGAGGGTTAAGTGAATTCTCACAGAGAATTTCAGCTGTGTTGGTCATTGAGGTCAATTTAATATGGCCTCACTTCTAGGGATATTTCAAAGGAGATTTCCAAAGAATAATTCACTAAAAATGAAATGTCAAACATGCATTAGTTGACTTTATATCCTAACACCTACCAACACTTATGACACAGAGCAGGTAGCCAGAAAGGTGTTTTGGTTTGGTTTTCAAATGAATCAAGAGATAAATAGGTCATTTCATGGTCTCTTATATGCAACTCTACAGGTGGTTGAGATCTTTTCTACTATGAACAATAAAACTGCAGTTAGATTTTTTTTTAAAGATTTTATTTATTTATTTGACAGAGAGAGACACAGCGAGAGAGGGAACACAAGCAGGGGGAGTGGGAGAGGGAGAAGCAGAAGCAGGCTTCCCACGGAGCAGGGAGCCCGATGCGGGGCTCAATCCCAGGACCCCGGGATCATGACCTGAGCTGAAGGCAGACGCTTAACGACTGAGCCACCCAGGCGCCCCTGCAGTTAGATATTTTACTACAATTTAAAAATTTTAAAACCTCAACTAGAGATTAGACAAATCTGGTTGCTGGTAAACTCAAGCTAGGTTAGTATTTTTTCGCTTTAGTATTTTTTCCTTTTATAAAGTCACACACACACAAAAATGTTACTTTTGAAGATCTCCATTGTGTGTTTATATGAGTTAGCAACCACTGCCTAACAAACCACCTCAAACTTAATGGCCTAAAACTACAAATATTATTATTGCTCTTGAGTATGTGTACCAACAGAGTGGTTCCTCTTCTTTTTTTTTTTTTTAAGACTTTATTTATTTATTTGAGGTAGAGCATGAACAAGAGAGCAGGACTGAGGGCGCCTGGGTGGCTCAGTCGTTGAGTGTCTGCCTTCGGCTCAGGTCATGATCCCGGGGTCCTGGGATCGAGTCCCGCATCGGGCTCCCTGCTCGGCGGGAAGCCTGCTTCTCCCTCTCCCACTCCCCCTGCTTGTGTTCCTGTTCTCGCTGTCTCTCTCTGTCATATAAATAAATAAAATCTTTAAAAAAAAAAAAAAAAAAAAAGAGAGCAGGACTGAGGACCTTGGGGGGGGGTGGGCAGGGTACCAGGGAGAGGGAGGAGCCGACTTCCCACTAAGCAGGGACCCCAATCTGGGGCTTGATCCCAGCACCCTGGGATCATGACCTGAGCCAAAGGCAGACGCTTCACTGACTGAGCCACCCAGGCGCCCTCAGAGTGGTTCCTCTTGTCTTAACTTGCTCTACCTGTGTATCTGCTGTCAGCTGTGTGTCAGTCCGTACTGATGACTATAAATAGCTCTTGGGTGGCTTCAGCTGGGTTCTCCCCTATAAGGAGTCTGATCCTCCAAGAGGTTAGTTGGGGCTTTTGATATGGCCAATGGTTAGGTTCCCAAAGAAAGTGAGCAAAAGCACCTCATGAAGCCGAGACTTAGAACCATTGTACTGTCACTCCCATCATATTCTCTTAGCCAATTTACAAGGGATAAAGGACCAGACTCCATCTTGATGGGGGGGGGGGTGGTAGATAGCCAAGCTGTATTGCAAATGCTGTGGATACAGGGAGGGGTAAAGAATTGTAGCCATGTTTGCATTCACTCTATAAGTTTCTAACATTGGAACTATACTTCTTAAAAGTCCAAAATGCTAGTTGGCATTATATTGTATGGGTGCTGAGTTTAGGATAGATGAAAAGGAAAAATGGAGCCACTTCTCTGATCAAATTATGTTCAAGAAATGTATTCAGTAAGAAGCTTCCTGTATTATTTCCCCCCTTCCCCTATGATCTTGTTTTGTTTCTTAAATTCCACATATAAGTGAGATCATATGATAGTTGTCTTTCTCTGACTGACTTATTTTGCTTAGCATAATACCCTCTAGTTCTATCCACATAGTTGCAAATGGCCAGATTTCATTTTTTTGATGGCTGAGTAGTATTCCACTGTATATATATATATACCACACAAAACAAGATGAAATCAGAGAGGGAGAAAAACTATAAGAAACTCTTAATCATAGGAAACAAACTGAGGGTTTCTGGAGGGGAAGGAAGTTGGGGAATGGGGTAACTGGGTGATGGACATTAAGGAGGGCACTTGAGGTAATGAGCACTGGGTGTTATATAAGACTGATGAATCACTGAACTCTACCTCAGAAACCAGTAATACATTGTATGTTAATTAATTGAATTTAAATTAAAAAAAAAAAAAAACAAGCTTCCTGTAAGCAAGTTACCAAGTTACCAAAGTCTCTGCTGCCCTGAGGAAGGGGATCTGCTGAGTAGCTCACATATCCCCAGGGAGACAACCTCAGCCCTGGGTGATGGTGTCTCAGCTGGGTGGCCTGATTCCTGAGCATTATAGACATCTATCTGGAGCAGCATGTTCCAACACTAGACCCAGGTCATTCCTCTGACTTTATAACTCACTATGAATCTATTAATAAAGCACACAATTGGTATGTATATCTAGGATTCAAATTCCTTGCTTTCTCTTTCTGACCACCTTGGCAAACTGAGCAAACAACCAACAGCACTTTCATATACTTCCTATCATTCGATCCCCAAAACAGCTTTGCAGGCTGAACAAGGGCTATCATCCCTGTTTTGCAGATCAGATCCAGAGAGGCTACAACTTAGCTAAACTTACAGACTGGTCAGTCGTGGAGCCAGGGATCGCTCTGCGGTTTCCTAACTCCTAGGCTCACATTGATAGGAGGCTATCTTCCCCTCAAGCACTTGCCTCTGAATTTCAGAAAATAGCCAAGTCTTGGATTGAACCAACACTTCCCTGATGAGCCACTGTCTCAACTACCATGTGCTGCAGCTGCCCCCACCGTGGGCTTTAAAACGGGTTTTCGCAGACTGACTCATTTACTCCGTTATTCCAAGTGGGCCTCAGGGAATTTTAAGGGAGAGATCAAGAAACACAAAAATAGACAACAAATCCAAATCCAGTTACATTTGGTATAAAGAAAAGAATTAATTTTCTTCTCCTCCTACCCTGTAAGATTTAAAGCCACAAGGAACCCTCATTAACCTCATGTCTTATCCTTATTAATTATCAATAATAATAATCAGAGCTGGTAGTTCAATGCTCTGTGGGTTAAATTATGAAGCCAACATTGATGATGTTATTATTGTTCATAATAATGGTGGTGTGATTAGATGCCTTTACATTTTCACCTCCCATTTCAAGCCTCCCCTGATTAATTCTCATAATACACCCTATTTAATTGTCTTTGCCCTGCTTTTGCAAATGGTAAATTAAGGCACACCGAGGTTAAATGCTTTTCTCTGTATCCCTGAGAGAGGTCATTTTCTGGGCTGCAGCATCTGAGCCCTGTGCCCTGAGGAGCCTAGATAAATGAAAAGGGCATGGAGTTTAAAATAGGATGAATCAGGGTGTGAAGTCATTTACAAGCTCATTAACTTTGAGCAAGAGAGTGACTCTCTGAGCCTCAGTTTCCTCTTGTGTAAATGACCTGGCAAGATTATGGTAAAGAAGTTCCTGGCACTGAAGGAATTTGACTAAGTGGGAGACAATCAATCACATTTTATCTCTCTCCCCATTCATTCCTAAGATTCTCTTCAGATATAAAACTTGCTAAAAAGAGGAATTCTTGAAGTTGCCAATGCCTTCGTCTACTCTTACATTAATTCAGCACTCGCTTACTGCATACATTTTGTGTGCAAGACATAATTTTCAATGTCACAAAGAAGTGTTTCAGTAAATGCGGTCTTTAGACTTGCAACAGGATCGCCTGGGATGATTGCTTATAAAATAGATTCTTGGATGCTATCTGAGATCTAGTGAATCAGAATCTCTATAAGGAGAGATCAGTGATCTGTATTAGTACCCCAAGTGATTCATCTGCACCACGAAGTTTTAGATCTATTATAACACTTATAAGCTGCAATTCCTGTTTTCCAGGGTCCTAGAGATTAAGAAGAAAGATAAGTCACATGTGTATATTGATATAACAAAATGTATGAAATGATTAAGTACCCTAAGGAATGTTCAAACACATTAACTAGGAAATTTGGGGCAGAAGAGATCACTTACTACCAAAAGTGATCAGTGAATTTTCCAAGCAAAAGATGATACAAGTTTCCCATGAAAGTGTGACCATGATAAAGATTCAACCCTCCCTCGTAGCTTTGGCCAAAGCTCATCTTTCCAGAACCCTAGGTGATTGTGTTTACCCTTTGGTGGCCTCTGGCATCGTGGCAGCAACGAATCTTGAGCCTTTTATTTTTAGTGTCCGGAATCCTGAAAGACAAAATCATTTTCTTTTTAACCATTATTAAAGCTATAAGTTCCAAAATCTCACTCTGATCCTCACAGGCTGAGGCCTGATTTCTTTTATTGCCCACACTCTACTGGAACAATGCTTTCTGGAAAATATGAAGGGAGGATGTCCCTGCTCCTGGTTCCAAGGAAGAGCCACACTACGTAAAGCAATGTAAGAACATAGTAGTAATTCAAAACATTATCCCACTCTATTGATTATTAAGGAGCAATTTCCCCATTGCATCATTTGTAAACCTCCCGCATTTCATTTGCTCCAACACCATAACATAGCAAGATGAGCTCCACAACCATGATCATAATCAAATCAACACTCTCACCTCCTAATAGAAAGATAGGTGCTGCTCTAAATGCTTCAAATATATCAACTCATCTCCTCATTAACTAATTTAAGCAGTGAAAGAATGTTCAGAAGAGGCAGAGAAGCAAGACTATAAGAAACCAGAGAAACCAGGCAGAGAAGCAAGACTATAAGAAACTACAAGAAATCCTTGCTAGCAAAGGCTTCTAGTTCAGAGATGTTTGTACTCAAAGGTCTTGTCCAGATAGTTTTCTTCTCCTTGTGAAAACTCTTGGCATCTTGTAATTTAAAACATCCATGAGAAGTTCTGGGAGGTTCCCATCATCTTGCTGCAAAATGGTGTCCATCTGGTCCTTGCTCATATCTTGCCTCAATAGATTAGAAATTGAATAAAAATATCTAAATCCTACATATCATCTAGAAGACAAAGTAAAATATTCCAAGGAAAAAAAGAGGGTGGCTTCTCAACAGTATCATGTTTAATATATTTTTAAAGATTTTATTTATTTGAGAGAGAGAGTATGTGCACAGGAGCATGAGGAGGAGAGGGAAGGAGGGGCAGAAGCAGACTCCCAGCTTAGCAGGGAGCCTGAGGCAGGGCTTGATCCCAGGACCCTGAGATCATGACCTGAGCTGAAGGCAGACGCTTAATCGACTGAGCCACCCAGGCGTCCCATTGTTTAAATAATATTTTAAATGAAAGGTGTTAGAATGCTGGAAGTGGTTCTTCCCATTTCTGGTGAATAAAGAAGAGGAAGAATGAATATGAGCAGAGGTTGCTGTTCCCCTAGATCCTTGCTAGCAAAGCGTGGACTCCAGGATCATTCCTCTAATTTCAAGTGTGTGAACAGGCAGGAGGATGGATGTAATTTGAAAGCCTGGAAATGTGAGAAGGGAGGATATTCCAAAAGGAGGGAACAGTTGGATGGACAAAGGCATCAACACCTCCAACAGTATCAGTGCCATCATCTATCCTTTACTAGGTTTTGCTATGTTTCACGCAATATGATCTTCTTTACACAGAACATCTACAAAATTATCAGCACTCTAACCATTTGTAAATGGTGATCCTGAATTTCAAAGAGGTTGAGTAACTTCAAGAAGGAATCACAAATCAAAACTACCAGACACCATTTCACATCTACTAGGATGGCTATAATAAAAAAATTTTTAATTAAAAAAAAAGACAAGCATTGGCAAGGATGTGGAGAAATTGGACCCTGTGTACATTGCCGATGGTAATGTAAAATGGTGCAGCTGCTGTGAAATACATTGTGGTGGTTCCTCAAAGAGCTAAACAGAATTACCATATGACCCAGCAATTCCATTTTCCAGGTATATACCCCAAATAATTGAAAACAGGGACTCAAACATATATGGTACACCAGTGTTCATTACAGCATTGTTGGAGGAGGTAATCAAGAAGACATGACTGCCCATTGACCCTCAAGCTGGCCCTAGGCAATCAGAGACTCTGAACCCCCTCCCCTGTCCTTAGAATGTACATTCTGCCCACTGTTCCAAAGTGGAAGCTGTTTTCAAGGATGCAGCCTTGAGAGAGCAATGTGTTGTTAAGACCATCCGGACAGTGTATGTGTGACTGAATCCAGTTAAGACCTCTATCTAAACTTAAGATTCCAGTGGGTGGGTGCAGAGATCTGTTTATCTTGTGGCCATCCAAGACAAGCCTTGTATGTAAGGTCCCTTGCTAATTAAAACTGCCACCTACCAATCTGGAGTGGTCGGCTTCTTCCTTGCCCTCCGTATATGGGAGCCCCAGTTCAGATTTCACCCGGGGAGCTCCCAAGGTTTCAAACCAACAAGCATTATTCACAATAGCCAAAAGGTAGAAACAATGTAAGTGCGCATCAACAGATGAATGGCTAAACAAAATGTGGTATATTCATGCAATGGAATATTATTAAGTCTTTAAAAAGAATGAAATTCTAACACTTGCTACAACATGGATGAACCTTGAAAACATAATACTAAGTGACATAAGTCAGACACAAAAGGGCACATATTGTATGATTTCACTCTATGGAAAAAGCAAATTCATAGAGACCGAGAGGAAATTAGAGGTTACTAAGAACTGGGAGAGAAGATTAATGAAGGGTTATTGTTTAATGGGTAGAGAGTTTCTCTTTAGGGTGATAAAAATGTTTTGGAAATAAATAGCAGTGATGATTGCACATTATGAAGACAATTAATACCAATGAATTGTACACTTAAAAATGGTTATATCTATATATATCTATATATATTTCCCTACAATTAAAAAAAAATAGGTTGAATTCTTGACAAAGTCACATAGGGAGTAAGTAGCAGAGGGGAGAGGCAAAGCCCTATCCCTCTAAATCAGCTCCCATAAAAACCAGTTTGTTCTACCTTTCTAGAACCCCCGAGTTGGGGGAAATTGCAGATTGCAATGGAGACACACACTTACATTAATTCCTTTGTTTTGTGTAGAAACTCTTTACTCAAACTCTTGCTTTCCTGTCTTCTGCCCCCAGCAACTTGGAACAAATCATCATTTTCTACAATCTTGGATCTTATGGTTTAAGAATCTTAAACTCCCCCACCCCCCATCCCCCAACTGCTAAAAGGAACAAAGTTTGAATATGTTTTTATTCATATCAAAACCTTAGAGGGGAAAAAAAGGACATTGTACAATGTCACAAACTTTCTATTTTCAACATCTATTTTTTTTTAAGTGGGGGGGGGGGGGGGGGCGGGGAGGCAGGGATCTCTTAGTCCTGATTCTGTGGGAGGATGTTTCAATGCCATGGCCAATGCCAGAGTTAAACCAAAAAACATCATTTGAATGTATTCTTTGTATGTGTATGGAAGGGGGATAAAATAGAAAATTATCAGGCTTTTCTATGTGATCCTGGTTTACATTAGGTTTTAAAGTAGAAAAATAGTAGCCATTGGAAAACCTGGTTTCTGGCTTCTGTTCTCCCACTGACTGGCCAGGAGACCTTGGAAAAGTGACTGGTACATAATCAGTGTGGAATCAACACAGGTTTCTGTTGCTGCGGCCACTAGTGGTGGTAGTCATTCGTATTGTTACTTAATGTCAGAGACACCTCAATCACTGTATCCATAATCTAAAGGAGTTTGATGTGGTAACTTCCAAGATTTCTTTTCTGCACATGTTTTCTAGAAGTCTAATTTTCTTAGAAGGAAAATTAGGAGAAAATCAATCTGCAAATCTCTCTCTCCTCCCACCCCTCTAGTTCCTCACTGGGGAAACTTTTTTTTTTTTTTTCTTAACTTCCAAAGGTTGCTCTTGTTGTTAACCGTAACTTACTGTTTTCCCAAACTCGGGCAGATTTTTCTTCCCTGGTCCCATTACCCCTTAGGTGAAATTGACACTTTCGTGGCTTGGTGAGTGGAGTGTGAAATAATTAAATGTGACAAGCCTATTGCTCTCAGATTGAGTCCAACTCCCAAATAGCAGGATTGATTTTCCTGCAACTTATGACAAGAAATGGGTCTGACAAGTTACCACCCAAAAGGAGGCCTTTCAGAGAATTTCAAGCAGGTGAAATTTGGACTCACAGTGAAAACTGTCCTTCGTGCTGTGATGTAGTTCACAGGAGTCAACTCTATAACTCATCTACATAGAGCCAGACCTGTCATTTGTACTAATTAAGGGAAGGCCAGTCGAAATGCCAAAAGTGCAGGCTTTGGAATTCAATTCAAGTCCCTACGGGGATACACTGATGGGAATAAAAAAACATTCCTTGGAAACTAGGATGCGACATGCTAGTTATGACACAGTATTTTTTTTTTTTTAAGATTTTATTTATTTATTTGACAGAGCGAGAGTGAGAGCAGGAACACAAGCAGGGGGAGTGGGAGAGGGAGAGGGAGAAGCAGGCTTCCCGCAGAGCAGGGAGCCCGATGTGGGACTCGATCCCAGGACCCTGGAATCATGACCTGAGCCGAAGGCAGACACCTAACGACTGAGCCACCCAGGCGCCCTATAACACAGTCTTGAAAATTGCTCTCTAAAGCATTGTCTAACCATCCTGTGGACACCAGATCACAGTGTTCACTTACTCGGCAAACTTTGCAGATGATGCACAGAACTTCATACGCTCTGGGGCGCCTGAGTGGCTCAGTCGGTTAGGCGTCTGCCTTCGGCTCCAGTCATGATCCCAGGGTCCTGGGATTGAGCCCCGCATTGGGCTCCCTGCTCGGCAAGGGAGCCCGCTTCTCCCTCTCCCTCTGCCTGCCGCTCCCTCTGCTTGTGCTCTCTTGGTATCAAATGAATAAATAAATAAAATCTTTTTTAAAAAAAAAGAACTTTATGGGCACCTGGGTGGCTCAGTTGGTTAAGCGACTGCCTTCGGCTCAGGTCATGATTCTGGAGTCCCTGGATCGAGTCCCGCATCGGGCTCCCTGCTCGGCAGGGAGTCTGCTTCTCCCTCTGACCCTAACCCCTCTCATGTGCTCTCTCTCATTCTCTCTCTCTCAAATAAATAAATACAATCTTAAAAAATAAATAAAAAAATAATTTAAAAAAAGAACATTATATGCTCTGAATTCATGGACGCCCGAAATAACAGTACAGTGCAATCACTTATGTTCAGCTTCTCCCGTTTCCATGTAGAAGAACTTCCATTAGCACCATATTCCGGGCCTTTTGATGGCCCCCAGGGGAGGATAAGTGTCATCTGACTGGTGGGTTCTGCCGAAAGACAGGGGCATGCAAAGCTTAATATGCATGTGTGTTGGTTGGTTGGTTTTTTCAGGTCTGCCTCTCCATACGAAGGCACGGAGCCACATTCTCAGCTGCTCTGGGCCATGTGCTCAGCTTAGTTGGGCAGGTTCTCTGTCTACGGTGGCGGCCTCCTTAGCAGCAGTGGCAGGTGAGCTGACCCAATTCAGGGCTGAGGTTCTGGCGAGCCCACTTGGGCAACAGAACCAAAGCCACATAATCCAAGAGTTTTAACAGTAACAGTAGTGATAGGCTGATTTTTCTCTTTTGGCTCCTGGGTCTGTCTTTCAAATGGTTCTAAACACAGGTGGAAAAATAAGGTGTTCTTTATTGGAACAAGCATTATGTTCCACAATGGTGTCTGGGGCGTGAGCCTAAAATTAGTTCATTGTGTCTCTATGCAGTCTGGGAAAGACCAAATATGTATATTTTGTATACATTTGTGTAAAGGTCGCAAGATTGAGGGTTAGGAGATCCAACTGCGAGTTGAAGCTCTAACTAAGATGGGAGGCAGCATGGATTCTCGAGCCAAACCAGCCTGGAATAGCATCTTAGACCTGCCAAGTAGTAGCTTTACTAACTTTGGGCACATTCCATAATGTCCCTGCGCCTCCTTTTCTCCTGTGTAAATGGGAGAGGATAATGCATACTACGCGAGGCTGCAGGAAGGATTCGACGTGATGGCATGTGGGGAAAGAACCGGGCACTACTCTGCTCGATGCACTGCGCCATTGGAATGGCTACCATCTTCTGACAGGAAAATGAGTATGCCTCTGAGAGCCTCTGTGTCTTCGTTTTCAAAAAATAAGGGACCAGACTCGGACGTTGATCAAGTCCCTGCATGCCTGACGGTCCATGATTCTAGTGGGCAGGCTCTGAGAGTAAACCCGTTGTGCGTGTGAATTTGTGTGTGAGTATGGGGTTTACATCTGTGACCCACGGATCGTTGCTTCCTTTCTAGATCTCCAACATTTTACCATTCCTGGAAGACACCAACAGAGGGCATCAGGATTTAATTCTGGTTGAGCTGATTCTGGAGGCTGGGGTGCTGGTAGTCTGACAAGTCTCTAAGCGAAGCTCTTTCCCCACAGGCGTGCTAAAGATTTCACTCTCCTGACATGGCCTCACCCTCAGCCTCTTCCTTCCCGTCTGGCGCTGGGGTGCATGCATTAGCTTCTGTTTCTAGAGTTTCTCCCCGGGGGGGTCTGCCTTTGCCTGGGATGGGAGATGACAGCATTTATGGAAACAGAACGGTGATTAATGACATCTGAGCTCTCTCTGCTGAGAGCTGAACTGAGGCATGTGGCTTAGAAATCCCAGTCTACCCAAGGGCTGTTCTCAGGTTTCACGTGACACCAGGGAACCTTCCAGCAGGCATATAGAGTGGAGCAGCCAAAGCAGACAGGACCCCAAGCAAGGAGTCCAATCTCTACCCAGTGCACTCACAACTCACTGTAAGGAGGGCGGCAAATAGCTGGACAGCTCTGTGCCTCGGGTTAGACTTTTGGCTAGAGGGACGAGTGCACTTCACTCCGGGGCACTTGAACGTCACACTGAAGGAAACGGCTCCTTTTGGAGCCCAGTGTCCTGGTATGATCTCCATCACCTACTATGTGTGTCTTACGCAAGAAACAAATTCCTAGAGTCTTGTTGTCTTAGTCTGCAAAATGGGCTTAATCCCATCACAACTTCCTTTGCGGGTGGTGTTGAGAGGTGATGGGAGGATGCATAAAAAGGCATTTGGAAAAGTGTGCCATGTCTGCATCAAGGGTGGCCCATTGTCAGCACCTGCGGTCCTTGCGAACATTCTGGTGGTGGCAGCAGAGGCGTTGGTCACATCTGCGGGGTTGGAGCAGGGTGTGGAGGGGCTGGGCTGGGCTGGGCTGCTATTGGTAGCACCAGCTGGGGAGCCCTGTGGTCTCAGTTCACGTCCTACCTCGCCATTCACCTTGCAAGTCACTTATAATCTACAAAATGGGAATAGTAGTAGCAGCACTGACCCCACATTTTGTGAAAAACGTGCCAGATGTTTCATGTAAAGCACTTAGTGCAGGTCCTGGAATTGAGGGAATGCTTAATAAATCAGAGTTATCACTGTTACAATTATTGTTTCTTTCTAGTAACAGGTAGCATTCCTGAAGCGTGTTCTAATGCCTCACATCTGGAGAGCCTCTCCCGAAGACTGTGACTCCCAAAGGTCCCTCCTTTTCCTAAATTGCCTTAGCACTGAAGTTCTGTGTCACCATCTTATATGGCCTGGGGTGTTTGAGGAGGAGCCTTGTATAAATTCTGTCCCACATGGCATCCTGGGACCTGCACGCTGGACACTGAGCCCCTCCCCTCCAGCACCCAAATTTTTATATTATCATCTAGCATTGCAGAGTTGTAAGAGTCCTGATGTAATTCAGTGTCCCCATCTGATAGGACAAGTGAGGACCAGAAAGGGGAAGGGACTGATCCAAGGCCATAGCCTATCATAAAGGACAAATGCCAAATCAGTCTATTCTGGTAATTTCTTCTTTCCAAAGCACTACATTGACTCGTAAAAGAAGTGAATGGCATTAGTGAATTCCTAACAGGGCTTGAAGTTTGCAAACAATGTTAGAATCCTCCTGTCTTCAAGTTGGTCTTCCTAGGCACTATCCCAGTTGGAGGCAATTTGGCCAACATGCCTAGTAAGGTGCTTTAAAAGGTAATCCATCACTGCATCACTGAAGGAAGGAATGCAAGGAGGGAAGGAAGTAGAGGGAGGAGGAAGGAGGGAAGAAAGAGAAAAAAGGAAGGGAGGGAAGAAGGAAGGAATGAAAGGAGGGAGCGAGGAAAAAGGAAAGAAGGAATGGACGAAAGAAAGGAGGGAGGGAGGGAAGACTTATTAAATTCTCCTATAATAGGTACTGTGCTTGGCACTTAACACCCATATGGCATTTTATTTAATCTTCAGCACAATCTTATTAACTAGAAATTGACATCCCTGATTTACAGACAAAGAAATTGTTGCCTAGAGAGACAAAGCTGCTTGTGCTAGGATTCTCATCCAAGTTTGTCTAACTGTAAAATCTGTAGGACTTTCATAATTACACCACCTCAAATGAAGGTTCAGCTCTTTCCAAGGACACGGATTAACAGCACCTGGCTTTAGACTTTGGATTAACAGACATTCCCCTTGCTTCCATTTGAGACATTGCTGTTTTCATTCATCTGTCCAGTAATTTATTCATTCCTTCTCTCCTCCTTCATCTGTTTAATAAACATGTGGCACATACCTATGACCATGGAAGATGTGTAAGCCTCAGTGCCTTTTCTCTCCACCCAATCTCAGTGTGGTAATTTGTCTGTTCCATGCCTGCAGATATGTGTGCACACATGCATACACATAGAAACACAAAGCCCCTGCATTCATACACAGACATGCAAATACAGCCAGAGCCCCACACGCACACTGGCCAGCTCTCTGCATCTGGTGTCTTTCCAGAGAGGGGCCCAGAGAGTTTGAGCTGGAGATGCCCTGCGGCCAGGCCTTGGGCCAATGTCACTGGGGATTTTCCATTTCCTTGCTGCTCTGTCCCTGGACTGTGGGACAGGCTTATTCTTTCTGATGCTCTACTCCAGATGGACTTTGATGGCAGGTCAGGCCCTGGGCTCTGTTTAGCTATTTGCAGGCTGACCTGCTGAGAGAAGAAAAGTCTGGAGGACAAGAGGAGATCCATGTCACAGCAAGAGAGTTCATCTGCATAGACACATATGCAGGGTGGGGATCAGCTTGTGTTTTGGGTGTGATTTCCTCTAGCAAGGTAGGAAGGAAAGAATGGTAACAGTGTTGAATCTCATTTAAAAAAATATGAGGAAAAGAAACGGCAACAACAGTGATGGAAACAATTTCAACAATGATTGAAATAACTTACCCTACTAGATAGACGATTATTTATTTCATTTGTCTGCTCCCTCACTCCGAGTTCACAAGAGCATTTCCTTGGTCAGTCACTGAGCTCAAAACTTTTCTATTTTACAGCAGTGCTATAACATAAGCCCTGTTATGTCTGTGTTTTAAATATGAGGAGACTGGAGCTTGGGAAGGTTTCAGTGCCCTTCCTTAAGCTGCAAAGCAAGCCCACAGCAGAGTTCAGGCTTAAACCATTTTCTTACGCTGCTCGTCTGCTCCCCTCCTGGGCTTCCGCCTTCCCACCTGTAAAATGTGACTATCATTCTGTGAGATTAGATCAGAGACTCTTCCACCTGGCTGGTTGCTAGCATCCTTTAACGGTCTACTGAAAACTGCTAATACCCAGACCTCTGGGGGCTTAAATGAGACTCATGATGTGTGTTTTTGACAATGCCCTGCCTAATTGTGAGGAGCAGCTAGGCCCTCATTTCAGGGGATCCCAGAAGACACGATCAGGCTTAAGATTTCATATTTCGAGTGTCCCTTAACCCGTCAGCTGGGAGGTAAGGAAAGGGGGGGATGGGCCCCATGTGGAGACAGCTGAAAGAGGGCCTGGAGCCAGTCTCAACTCTCCCCCCATGGGCCTGCCCATAAATCTCAGCTTTTTGGGACTGGAGCCAATGCAGATCAGAAGCATTTCCCCTCAGAGCATCTAATGTCTGGGTATGTCAAGTAAGCGAACAGCAAGTCTGCACAGGTTTTGCTGGCTTGGGAAGGCAGCAGCTTGACCAGACTGACAAGACATCAGTTACCAGACTTGCAAACTGTGCAGAAATCATCTTCTCCGAGCACTGATATCTGGCCCACCTAGAGAGCCAGTTGCTGGTAGCCCCTTCTTCCCCCCACATCCATCCCCAGTCTACTTGGGTCAGCCTTATCTTCCTAGATTGTTCTCCCAAAGGGAGGGGATCATCTGGGATGTACTGAGGGCTGGATTGCAGCTCTGTCATTCATTGTCTATGCCATCCAGACAAGTTTCTTTTCTTTCCTCATTCTTAGATCCTTACTTGGCTTCTTGAACTTCAAAGGGGAGAAGAAAAGCAGCACCTGTTTACTCAGCTGAGTGCTGCCTGAAGTCACTATAAGCTAGTGTTTAAGGACAGTCTCTGAAATTAGGCAGACTTGAGTTCATCTCCTCTTTGCTGTTTACCAGCTATGCAGACTTAGGCTAGCCACTTTACCTCTCTGGGTCTTACTTTCTGTAGCTTTCAGCCACCCCCCCCCCCAAGTCCAACTAGCTTTCTTTCCATTCCTGGCACATGCCCAACCCTTCCATCTCAAGGTCACTGTGTAGCTGCTTTCCCTCTGCCCTGCCCCCACTCACCACCAGGTAAGCCCTGCTCATTCTCCCTCTCACCGAACACTGCACTCCTGAGGCCTGTTTCTGTCCTCCACTCCTGTCCCTGGTTTCCCTACTCTCTGTCCATGGACTTGGACCCACCTCTTGAATCCAACAGAAGTCCTTGATATTGAGCTCACCTAGTAATGAGTTTGTCTATTTCCTTAGATCAAAGTGCCTGTGTTTTATTTCTGGCTCTTCTGGGTGACTGTCTGCCCCTACTCTGAACCTAAACACCTCTTCCAAGACACCTGCTACCCACGGACATGTGCTCTGGAGCTTACACAGTTGGTGGAAGCGCAGCTGACGAGGGGCTCCTGAATTGGAGAATGGTAAAAGGCACCGGGAAAGAATCTTCATGTGTGTACTTATTTAATCAGCAAACATTTATTTCACTGGAGTCACCATAAGAACTAGGCTTTGAAGAAGCCACACCTGGCACACCTGGTTATGAAGAAGGCACACCTGGCCCCAGCCCTCAGGAAACTGATGGGCTACAGAGGAGGACAAGTGGCTAACTAGAAGAACTTAGAAGGTGGAGTTAAGGGGAGGTTCAGGTGTCTGTTGGGGTATCACCTCAGTCAGGGTTCTTAGCTGAAAAAGATTCTTTTAAGTAATCTAGGCAGGAAAGGAATTGATGAACGGAATAGATTAGAATGGCTCACAGCCAGGTTATATACCGCATTATGTCCAAACCATAGTGTGGGGATGTGGCAGCAAACCCCACCCTGCTGCCCCCTGCCCAAAGATGGCAGAACATGCCACTGGGCCTGGGTGCTGGATTCCAGAACTTCCGAAACCTCCTGTGGCCTGAACACCAGATGCTTCTCCTGTCCACCTCACCAGGAAAGAGATTTTGTGCATGTCTCCTTCCTCATGTACCTGCCTTTCCACTCAAGGTCTAACTTGGGTGTGCCTGATTGGTCAGCCTGGGACTGTAACCAATCAAACTGGAATAAGGCAGGACATTGCTAACCAGAGAGGGAGTATGTGTATATGTTCAAAAGCTGCTGAGTAGCCGAAAAAGCAAGACAACTATCCATTACAGATCTCCACTGGAGAATTTGGTGGCAGGAGGGGAGGGTGGCAGCTGGAAAGTAGAAAGGAGCATGACAAGCTCCTCAGAGGCACTGATACCTCCACTGAGCTCTGTAACATGGAAAAAAGTAGCCAGGTAAAGACAGGTCCCAGGGAGTGTTCAAGGCAGAGAGAAGAGCAGGTGCATAAGCTTGCAGCTGGGGATGGCAACAGTTCAATGTCGCCGGAATAGATTTGGAAAGGGGATGATCACAGTTGAGGCTGGAGAGGTGAGTAGAGCCAAGATCCTGAAACCTTAAATCCCCTCCCCTGAGAAGCAAAAGCACAAACTAGACAGCCAATGTTCTCCAGAGAGACAAAGAAAGAAAAAAAAGAGATGGTTACGCATTCCAAGACCGTCCCTGTAAGTGTCTCTGATGTTTCATTTCTTCTTTTATTGAAGACACATCATTGCAGCTCACTTTAAAACTCTCTGTAAGTAGAAATCCCTCACCATTATGGAGAATTTCTCCCATAAAATCACACAGGCGTGGGCTGTTTATGGAAGCATGAAACATTCCTTGCGGAAGACGTCATTTCGTATTCATGATGGAAACCTCATCAGACTCTCTTTGGAAATTAGCACGAGAACTGCATTTCTCTGCCTCTCTAGTCTGCAGGCTTCACCTCACCCCTCTAGCTCTAACCCCACCTCCTGCATATAGACTCCCTCAGCTGTGCACATCCCCACCAATGCCTTCCTGTTCTGACTTCCTCTGGCCTTGAGGACCTACGCACCTCATGTTCTCAGGTGCAAAATACTGTTTATTATTATACCCTCTTGCAATGAAAAGCAGGGGCAGCTCTCTCAACACTTTTCACATATAAAGATTCCTTTTTGTGACATCTCTCCAGAGGAGGAAGTTGGAACATAATCTGTGTATTTAGCAATATCTAACCAGAGCTCCTTTGCACACAGAGGCCTCAGCCTCAATGCCAAATTAATGTGCAAGACAATTCAGGGCCCCTCAAGAAAGTGTCTTCTCCCTGAGAGAGGATTCACACCAGTAAGCAATGTAGGGATATGATACCTCTCCAGCTAACCACCATGGGAAATCATGGGATTCAGAGGGGCAAAGCTATGTGAATTTCTTTTGTTCTTGAACCTGAGTGAAGAGGCATCTACACTAGACATAGTTTTCTCAGTTCTGTCCCTATGTGATGCGAGAGAGAGAAAGAGATAACATTATCCCTTTAAAGCATAATAAGACTGTGTGCAAACCAATTTCTCTCAGTCATTCTTTGCCTTTAAAATGAAGAGGAAGGAGAATACGTTATTACCTCCATGGAACACTGCCTCTTAAGACTTTGAGTCCAGAACTCTTCCTTCTAGGGAAATATCCTTACATCTGGAAAGGTGATCATATAATGTTTTGTGTCAGGACCATTTGGGGTATATTTTACATTGGTATAAATCAAGGAGTCTGAAATTTCATAGAGACCTGGCAATTCAGATTTGGCTTCAAATTCCCCAAGAAGAGGTACTGAGTAGCCACCAAGAGCTAAAACTACTTTCTCATTTGTGTTTTGTTTCTCTGCTTCTCTCTTGCTTCTTATCCTTCTCTCACTCATGAGTATCTTCTGCCTTCTGCCTGGCTTACGGTGGCTGACACAAGCCCCAACTCTCTATTCCTTTTTTTTTTTTTTTCCCAGAAGCAGTGCCCACCAGGTACTGACTCAGTCTGTCAATTACCCAAACCCAAATTCCTGAATGAGGAATCCAGCTGTGTCTGTCCCTGGCTGTCTGTTCCAGTGTGCTATGGTCAGGCTAAGGGAGGTCACTGAGCACAGAGCACAACTGTGCTCATTCATGAAGGGTTATATTAAGGTAGCTTCTGTAAGATGGGATATGGAGAGAGCAGGATTTTAAAACTGTATTAGTCATCTATTGCTACATAATAAATTGCCCTAGAACTTAAAATAATTGTAAACATTTATTATCTCACAGTTTATGTGGGTCAGGAACTTGGTAGCAGTCCAGCTAAGTGGTTCTAGCTCATAATCTCTCATAGGGTTGCAGTCCAATGTCAGCTGGGGCTTCATCTGAAGGCTTGACCGGGGCTGGAAGATCCACATCCAATGTGGCTCACTCACATGCCTGAAAGTTGATGCTTGCTTTTTCCAGGAGGCCTCAATTCCTTCCCATACAGGCATTTCCATGGGCTTCCAGAGTATCTTTATGACGTGGCCACTGGTTTCCCCTGAGTAAGCAGTCCAAGAGAAAGGAATTGAAAGTCACATTTTTTTATGACTTAGCCCCAGAAGTTACATACTGTCATTTCTATAATTTCCCATTGGCTACAAGTTCAGTCCCAGTCATGTTGGGCGGGAACTACACAATGGTATGAATACCAGCTGGTGAGGATCATTGAGGGCCATCTTGAAGGCTGGCTACCACAAGAGCTGGCACTTGTATAGATTTCTAGGGACAAAGATACAACATTGTCCTTGAGTGGCTCATGCCAGTATTTTTCCCCCAACTGATCAAGAAGCTCTTTTTTAGATGCAACATCAGTCCCTCCTGTTTTAAATTCAAAATTAAAACCAACTTTGGTGCCTTAGCATGAGACATGCTGTACAGCTGGTTAACTACAGAGTCATGATTTGTAGGACATCATCCACCCAAGAGATCTGCTCTCATTTCCCTGGAATATGTTGCACAAGTCCCTGCAGAGAGCCATGCCTAGCTCAGTGTGAAGTGAGGAGTGAGTCCCCATATGTATTCCATGATGGCAATGGTTGATGGGTTGCTTCGTGGAGGAAATCCTCTTAAAAGAATGTAGGGTAGAGGCAAAGAAACTCATGGCTTATGTGTCGGAAATGTGAACATTTAATTGCTTTGACATCTATGACGTTGGCTACTTTTTCAGAACCCAGAACTGGCAGAGGAAATGAGGAGCTAAGTAGAAAATAATAAAAGTGAATTGTATGTGCTCATTGCCAAGGAGGAATGATTCTAGGAAAAAAATGTTAAATTCTGAAACCTGGGCTGACAAAATAATGTGTGCTTGAAACCTCTTGTAAGTGCAAGACCAGAAGGCTGGAAATCTGGCACGTAATCCTCAAATCAGGTACACTGCCTTTGGATTGATTCTCCTATGTAGGATAGAGCAGAACTAAAAGCTGAATTTTGAATTTTGATTGCTTGTACAGAGTCACTGACAAACAACTTTGCCACTTGATAGCAGTGCAAAATTAAATAATTGTCATCTCTCTGCACTTCTGCTTTTTCGTCTGTTAAAAAAGAACTACCTTGCCTAATTCCTGATGCTGCTTCAAGTATCAAAAGCTGGACAGCACGTATAGATTTGAAAAAGTTCAAAGAAGCCCCTTTCTGGCCCAGGAAGGACTGGGGACCCTTGTAAGGTTTTTACTTTAAAATGCACCTGGTCTGGGGCGCCTGGGTGGCTCAGATGGTTAGGCGTCTGCCTTCGGCTCAAGTCATGATCCCAGCGTCCTGGGATCGAGCCCCGCATCAGGCTCCCTGCTCAGCGGGGAGCCTGCTTCTCCCTCTCCCTCTGCCTCTCTCCCTCCTCATGCTCTCTCTCTCTCTGTATCCCTGTGTCTCAAATGAATAAATAAAATCTTAAAAAAAATAATAATAAATAAAATAAAATGCACCTGGTCCTACTTCAGGCATGTGAGTAGTGTAGGTCAAGGGAGCTGGTCGAAGCACCAGGCACAGAAATCAATAGAGTTATGTACAACAAGGTCCTCAGTGATAACAAAGATAATATTCACTTTCATTTTGGGCTTTATGGACATATTAGGAGCAAATATTGGATAAGTCTCTCTTTGAATCCAAGTGTGTGGGAAATGAAGCTCAGAATCTGTGGGTATGAGCTCCTCTTCTGTGGAACATTTACTTGCTGGATGAAACTGTCTGCAGACGGAGAGTGAAGAAAGCAGGTACCAGAGATACAAGAAAGAAATAAGGACACAACGAGAAAGTCCTGATGATTTTCTAGTTCCTGGTTCCACTCGTTTCTCATGTCCAGCTACATTCCTGTCAAGAGTCATCCTTCCCCCCCCCCCATATAATAAGTTTTCCCTTTTGCATAAGTTAAGTAAGGGTCTGATTTCTATCATTCAGATAGAATTAAAATAGCTCATTAAAATAGCTCTAAGTAGTATCATTCCTGTAAAATGAACGATTTTTTTCAATGTATGATTCCAGTAGAATTGACATGGCATTCTTGCAGCAAGAGTCTATAGTATTATCATGAGACATGGGAGCATGATGATTTAGAGGATGGATCCAGGATCTGCAGACCGCCTGGGTTCGAGTATCTGGACAAACCTCTTAACCTCTCCGGGACTCAGTTTCTTTATCTAGCAAATGCTGACAATAATAATACCCGCCTTAGAGGATTGCTGTAAGGATTAAATGAGCTTTATTTACATGATTCAGGTCACTTATCATTGCTTCATCTTATGGTGGGGCGGGGGAGTTACCCAGTTCCCAGCCCTGGCTCCAATCTGGACTTTTCGAGAACCTACTTATACACTTACAGGGGGAAAATGCCTTTGAGTGCAGACAGGAGTCATTGTTCCCTGTGATAATAGGATGAATTCAAAGTAATCAGAATTCCATGCTGAAATTGGCTACCACTGCCATGGGGAACACAGCCGAGACCCCAAGCTTCTGATGGGAAACCCCAAGTGAAAATGTACGTCCATGCTCAAAAATCATGGAAATAGGGATTGCTAATTGAGATTCTAGCTGAAGCAGAGTGAACAAAGATGCTCTAATTAAATTCTGCATAGGAGCTAATTAACCCATTTATGTGTTTTCTTCCTTTGTGCAATAGGGGAAGCACATTATCAGCATTCACATATTTGCAAACCATCAGTATGTTGTGTGTGATTTTCTCCCCCTTGAGTAATGTAGGAGGAGTGAGATGTCCTCCACAGGATCTCCCAGCCATAAGTCATCTGTCCGAGGCTTTACATTAGTTCTGGGAAGCTCACGCAGGCTTCACTCTTCAGGCAGATCACAGAAATCATCCTGGAGTTCCTACCACTAATTAGATCTGTCTTCCGACACGGGGTCCTTCAGACCGTCCGGAGCTGGTCACTGGAGTCCCCTCAAGGCACTTGCCTTGGTGTCATGTCTGGTGACTACTCAATATTCAGAGAGGTTCTCCCTGCTGCCGTGCTAAATGATTGACAGGCAGGGTGAGTATTTCAAGACGAAGAGTCCGCCCGCCCACTCCAGCCATGTGGCAAAGGTATTTGCTTCCTTAGGAAGGAAGTGATTTATCTGTGGGAGAACACTGTTTCGACAAAGTTTGCGTAGGAACAGCCTCTGTCTCGGCAAGCATGTGTGTGTGAGTGCATGCAGAAAGCAGCAAGAGTAAAAGATAAAGGCAATGTGAATGCCATAAAAAGATACTTCTTTATATGAATGCTTGAAAACATACGGTGTTGAAAAACTTCGGATCACAGGAATGCATTTGTGCCTAATTCAACAGCTCTACTTCTTTCTTCTTCAGAATTAGGGAGCCTGGGTTATCATTGGCTTTATTATGAAACCTTCACGGGGAGAAAACAGTCTTAGAGAGAAACAGGTGGGAGAAAAGAAGAAAAAGGAAAAAAAAAAAAGATTGATGGGAGGGGTATGGGGCAGGGAACAAAGAGAATGCATTTGCTTTACGTTTGAGTTGAAAGGGTTTATGAGAACTTTATGCATTGGTATAACTAGTTGTAATTGCATATGCATGTATGCTTTGCCTTTAGCCAGATTATCTCAACAATAACCTTCTGGTTATTTGGCCTAATGTTCAAAGTCAGGGAAGAAACATTTTCCCTGAAGGATTTGGATCCTTACTGATTAACCTCAGCTTCTTTCAAAAGAGGCTGGGCGTGTAACCAAATGCTCTGAACTTCGAATGAATATAAGTTCATGTTATTACCAATTATTTATTTCTAAAATTCACTGTGGCACACATTACTAAAACATGAGAATACAAATTTTATAATTAAAGAAATTAATTTTCTGGGTCAATCAGGAAGGTACAACTGTTTAATTAAAGATCGTTCACATGGCAAATGATTATATGTTAAGACTCCACTAAACATTCCACAGTAGGTCGAGCCAATGGCAAGCAGTTGTTTTCTGGAACACATTTGAACGTATTTTCTCACAATCTAGAGAGTTCACCTACCGTGGGTTGGGTGGATCTAATTTATTGGCAACTAAGAGGCCTGAGTCCCATCCCAGGTGGTATCACGAGAGCCCTGTGGCCTTGAACATGACGTTTAACCTCTCCGGGCCCCTGCTTCCTCCTCTGTTATGTGAGTATCGCACTGTCTTTGCCTACCTCAGATTATTGCTATGCAGAAGAGATGAGGTTCTAGTTGCGGAAATTCTTTGAAAACTTAAGCCTCTGAACAAAACACAAGTTTTTATGGATCTACACACACATAAGCTTTTCGTGATCATTAATACATAATGTATGCTGTGTTGAATATGCTGTAGGTGTTTTGTGCTTTGAATGCATGCGCTTGGAGGGCCCAGCCTGGAGCACCACATAATAGGTGTCCTCTGTGGGATGTAACCTAGGTGACACTCTGCACATTAAGCTGCACCTGTGCTCTGACAGAGACTTGTGTGTAAAGAATTCGGCAGATCAACATACACCAAAGTGGAGAGAACACACCCATGCAGTAGTCAAGGCCATGTCAAGGCCATCTGTCAAGGCCACACTGAAATATCACTTGAATCACATAGCTTTCCAGGACTCCTCTCTCCCCTGGGGGGGGGGGGGGCAGGGAAATTCTCTCAAATCTGTGCACTTGTTTCACTTTACTGGTATAGCCCTGAACTTTTTTTTTAAGAGTTGGTGGGGGGCAGAGGAGGAGAGAGAGAGAGGACATCCCAAGCAGGCTCCATGCCCAGCACAAGCCCGACGTGGGGCTCGATCTCACCACGCTGAGATCCTGACGTGAGCTGAAATCAAGGGTCAGACACTTAACTGACTGAGCCCCCCAGGTGTCCGTGGTGTAGCCCTGAGCTCTCCTACCCAGGCCAGCCCCCACAGCATACAAATGGCACCAAATACATAGGATTCCCCACTGTCTGTGAGTTTGCCTCCTCAGCTCTGAACTCTGACTCTGACCCTGAGTCAGTCCTCAGATTAGAGCCCACCTTGTTTGTATTCTTCTGGCTTCCAACTGCAAGTCAAATCAATAAATAGTTAGCAAGCACCTTCTATTTGCTAGGATTGTGCTGTCATGGGATACAGCTGAGGACAATTCATGTCCCTTACCTCATGGAGGTTATAATCTAATAGGGTGATGGACAGTTAAACAAGCTCAGTCTTTAGACTGGGGAATCCATGGAGAAATTCCCAGAAAAGGTGATGTCCAATCTGAGACCAGAAGGCTGGGATGAAAGTATACTTGAGAAGGGAAGGCAGAATGTTCCAAGTAGCACAATTGGGAGGTAAGAAAGAATCTGCTGCATTTAAGAAATTGAAATTCTGGACAAAGGTAAACAGCAAGCAAAAGCCAACTTCTTTATTCATAGTTCCCAACTTCAGCTCTGACCCGCCCCCACCGCCCCTCCCCACAATCTATGAATCACCTCCCCAGTTTGGGCCAACACTGGGATCCCTTCTTCCTTTTGATCCCCAAAGGGACTTGCTATGGACTGAATCTTTATGTTCCCTCACAATTCATATGTTAAGGTCCTAATGCCCAGTGTGAGGATATTTGGAAGTGGGGCCTTTGGGAGAGAGTTGGGTTTGGATAAAATCTGAGAGTAGAGCCTGCATGAGGAGATGGGTGCCCTTATAAGAGGTTGAAGGGACCAGAGCATGCATGTTCTCTCTCTCTCTCTCTCCATTCTCTCTTGCTCTCTCTCGCTTTCTCACTCTGTCTCTGGCAAATGAGGACACAGAGGGACCTCACCAGGCACCGAGTCTACTGGAGCCTTGATCTTGGTCTTCCAGCTTCCAGAACTGTGAGTGATGAATGTTGTTTGAGTCACCCAGGGTATGGTGTTCTGTTGGGGCAGGCCAAACTAAGACAGGTCTGATTTCCCCTGGCCTTGTAACTAGAAACCAATCTGCCCCAACTCTATTTTACATGTCATTTGTATTACAACTCTCTGACCTCATAGCGTTTTCTCTATCAGATTGTCAGGGTCCAAGATAATCTTGGTATTTCCTCCCAAGGATGCAGGACTGTGTCTAGCAATGTATTTTTCTATAATACATTACTATTATGTCATGTTTTGGCTTAAATCCTTCAGTGACTCTGCAATAATTTTCAGATAAAATCCTATTCCTCAGCATGGCTCACAAGTCCCAGGCCCTGTTAGCCTGCTAGCCTCCCTCGGCAACCTTTTCCCTTCTCATTCTCCCTTCCAGCTACACAGACCAGTCCATTTCTCACTGGTTCCTTGCTCTCCTGCCTTTGAATTCTCACATGCTTCTCCCTTCCCTTGCCCTGCCCGGACCTGCCCACCCCCTCCACTCTCACTCATCTTTAAAGTCTCAGCTTATATACCACTTCTGTGGGGAGGCTATCCCTGATGCTGACTTACTTGCTCCTGCTAGAACATGGCACTTATTATGCTTTATTGAAATTGCTTGTTGAAATGTTTGTCTCTCCTGCTGTCTCAGCCTCAGCACTATTGATATTTTGGACTGGATAACTCTGTTGTGGGGGCTGCCCTGTACATGGTAGGATGTCTAGCAGCACGCCTGGCCTTTACCCACTTGATGCCCACATCACTTCCCCCAGTCGTGATGACCACCAAAAATGTCTCCAGACTTTGCCAAATATCCCCTGGGGACACAAACACCATCTGAGAACCACGGTGCCAGACCCTTCCAAAGGTAGGGACTGTGTCTTATTCACTCCTGCATCCCCAACCTGGCATGTAGTAGAAAACCACTAATCAAACATTGCATGAATGAACAGACATCGCTACTATAAGCTCCTATTGAACAAACAAACCTTAGGAAGAAAGCTGTGTCAGAAGTGTTGCTAGTTCTGAGCTTTGCATTGCTCTTTAATGAATGGGTGAAACCTGCACGAACGTGGTGGTCTTCTTACTATAGAGCCCATCCCCCCCCTGGCCGTTACAACTGTCCTGATAGCAACAGGCTAGTGATCCCCTCCTGTCCCCGCACACACCTCTTTGGGCTGCCCTGTCCACCCCTCTCCCCTCTACAGAACAGAAAAAAGGTTCCAGCTCCCCGAGCTTCCTGCATCAAAGACGTTTAAGCTTTTAATGCGAATCCTGATTAATTAACAAGGGTGCACGACTTACATACATTTCAAGTTGCTTTTATCTCTGGAAGAAAAGACGCCTTTTGGCAGATACTTTCTGTTCACTGTCTAGTTCAGCATTTCAAAGGCCATGCTTTGATGGGCTGAACGGGTTACTATGTTTTTGTGTGTGAAGGGCAATGACTAGTAATTAAGGGACAGATGTCTTTATGTCAATTCAAGGGGTGAAAAAAATCAAATTCAATCTCGTCTTTGTCCAAAACTGACTTGTGTGGAAGTTGGAGAGCTCTGGCTGGTGTTGGAGGGCAAAAGCAAGAAGGGAAGAGCATGTGCAATGTCGTAATCATGGCTACATCCCTTTGCCTCCAATAAAAAAGCTAACATTTATTTAGTACCTACTGGGTACCATATCAGCTCTCTCACAAACTCTGTGAAAGACCCAATATAATTTCATTGTACGGATTGAAGATACTAAGTTTTGGTGATGGTGAGTAATTTGTCCAAAATATAGCAGTTGGCCCCCATGTTTAGAATACCATGGGTCTGGCCATATTTTTCCCCCAAACTTACATTCCCTCAGCACCCCTCTATCTCCCCTTGCTCATTTACTCCCACTAGAATGGAAAAAAAGAAGGGCTTCTTTTATATTTTTAAGCAAACAATTCATTCCATCAGGCCGTCCAAGTCTCATCCACTCAGAGCCCCTGTAGTACCCTGGACTCACCCTATGGTAGCCTCCAACACAAATTTTGTGTAAGTCATGTTTTATTCATCTTCCTATCTAAAGCATAAATTCATAGTGAGCAAGGCCTTTGGCTTTCTTGTTGAATCCTGTTTCCTTACGTTTCATGCAGGGACTGGCATGAGCAGGTTTCAAGAAATAGTTGAATATTTACAGAGGACCTACTATGACAAGATTGCTGGTTGCATCCAACAGCTATTTACCCCTTCTTCCTTAATAGCATGATTCTCATTTTTTTTTTTTTTTTTTTTACCTGGAAGGCCATACCTCCAACTAAATGACTAAAAAGACATCCCCAGCTGCTTTGCAGTTAGGAGTCCTGTGTAACTCAGTCTGGTCCCTTAGGTAGAAGCAGACCTGCTGTGTTGAACTTCCACGAAGTCTCCTCTTACTCTGCCCTACTACTTAGATCATGCGTATGATGGCTGGAACTCAAGCAGCCCTTTTGGACCATGAAGAGCAGAGCCACGCCTTAGGGATTAAGAAGCAAAAATGTAGAAGCAGTTTGGGTTCCTGATGACTTTGGAACTGTTAGAATAGTCCTGATGACTCCAGACTTATTTTATGAGAGAGAGAATTAGAAGTCTGTCCTATTAAACTCACTGTTTTTGGTTTTTTTGTTAATTTCTCCTGAACCTAATTCCACCTAATATAATTACTAAGTGCAGAGCACTGTTCTAGGCACTGTGAGGCATGCCGACATACCTATCCCATGCCTGTGTGGAGCTCACAGCCTGTGGGAGAGCTTTGATGCATCCATATCTGATGATTATTTGACACACTACACCCCAGTCATATTAATTTTCTTTTTAGTTCCCAAATGGAAATCACCACAAGTGAAGAACAGATAAATTGCTCAGTGGGATATGAATTGGGAGGTACCATATACAGCAGGGGGCACCATGAAAATTTTCACGGAGAAGATACCCCTTGAACTTGGCTTTGAATATTCATGAGCATTAGGATCTGCAGAGAATGGGATGAGGTTGAACACCCCAGGAGCAGAAAATATAAGCCATGTTTGGGAGAAAGCCAGAGATTCTGTCACATAAAGTGCACGAAGAAAGAGTATCCTCTAATTTTTATGAGCATGGGCTCTACAGTTAGATGTCTTGGGTTTGACTATCTACCAGGCATTTGACCTTGGCTGAGCCACGTAAATTTTAAGAACTCTATGTTTTTCATCTGTAAAATGAGGATAGTCACTACTACCTTCCAGGGACCTGCCTGGATCCAGGTGAAAATAGAATAGGAGAACTTAAAAAGGGGCATTGTTAGAATTAAGTGAGTCTATATGTATAGAAGGCTCAGAACAGCAGTTATCTGAAATATGCATGCCCTAAATGTTAGCTGTGACTGTCTTCTCAAAAGACAGGAAAGGCTAGATGAAACCCCAGCATGCAGAGCCATGAATGCCAAGCTAAGAACTTTAGCCCATTTTCATGAAGGCACCAGAAAGCTGCTGAAGGTTCGTAAGCAAAATTGTGGGTGACATGATGAGAGTTATTTTGTCGGAAGTCTTGATATACCAAAGTTTACCATCTTATTAGGCTTTCTCTCCCACACTCACCCCATCAGCCTACTGACCTGAGTGCCTCCCCGTCCCAGGGCACACCTGTGCTCAGCGATACCCCCCCAACGCTCTTCTCCTGTCTCTGGGGCTCTCTACCTGATTGCTGACTTAGACAAACCTGGTTGGTTTGCAGAGACCCGGCAAATGAAGCCCTCTGGCTCGCAGCTCCTAGGCCCAGTTGTTCCCATGGGATTTGCTAAAGCATGTGATTCCTGTCTCACTCCTCCACTTCTTCCACCCCCTCCGGAGTGATGTTATCAATGCTGACATTCTGACTCTTATCCTTGAAATATAGGCCAGTGATTACATAATAATGGGCTACTATGAGCCATTTTTTTCCCTCCTTGGTGACAGTGGGAACCATGCAAACTTCACTACTGCCTGCAGAGAAAGTTGACCATACTGTATGCTGTGGACAGAATTGTGTCCCTCAAAATGTATATATGGAAGCCCTGACCCCCAAAATGTAGTGGTATTTGGAGCTAGAGCCTTTAGGAGCTAATTAAGGTTGAATGAGGTCAAGAGGGTGGGGCCCTAATCAGATGGATTGGTAGCCTTGTAAGAAGAAGGGATTGGGCACCTGGCCGGCTCAGTCAGTAAAGCATGAGACTCTTGATCTCAGGGTTGTGAGTTCAGGCCCCACGTTGGGTATAGAGATTACTCAAAAACAAAATCTTAAAAGCAACAGCAACAAAAAATGGGTTCTCTCTTTTTTCTGTCACCCTACCTGCACTCATACACGGAGGAAAGGCTATGTGAGGATACAGAGAAAAGTAGCCACCTGCAATCCAAAAACAGAACTCTCACCTGAAACTAATCCAGCTGGCTCTTTGATCTTGGACCTCCAGCCTCCAGAACTGTGAGAAAATAAATTTCTGTGGTTTAAGCCACTCCGCCTGTGGAATTTTGTTTGGGCAGCCTGAGCTCACTGATACATTGTATGTACACTTACCAGGCTGTGTAATGTCGGCTGCTGCAGAGATGTTCTTCTGAGCTTGGGGGGCAATTGAAGACCGCGGCAGGCAGCAAGCGGCACCCCTCCATTGAGAGCTTAGCAATAACCTAATCTTCTGGGCCAGTTGATAAAAGATACATTGGATTCCCTTGTCCAGATTCCTGGCTGCCAAGCTCAAAGTCGAAGTGATATTCCACCTGTGGCCATTGACCAGGCACAGAGTAGTTTCAGCTTTCCCCCGGTCCCCCTTTTTAATTCACATTTTATTGACATTTTAAGCATCTTCCACTGAAGATGTCCATACGTGGCCACCCAGTGAGGCTCAAATCACAGCTACAAAGAATATTAGAATGCATGCACTATCAAACCAGGGGCCTGCCCGGATCCAGGTAAAAATAGAATAGAACTTAAAAAAAAATAAATATAAAAACCCTACAGGCACATTACTGTTTCACCCAATTTTTATTCCTTTGAAGATAACATGGAGATGAATATTCATGGTGAGAAATGTGAGGCTTCGGCCTTGGAAGCATAATTATTGTTGTTATTTCGAATTTCATTAGCACTTTATATGTGGAGAGCCCGTTCTGGTGAGGCGGTTTGTTCTTTTCCTCCCTTGCCTTTCTCTTCTGTGCCTCCATCCCTCCCCAAACTCCCTGTCCTCTTCCAAGAGCTAAATCAGATACTGTCATTTTTACAGAAATGAAAAATCAGGAGTGAAGAGGGGAACTGACTTTGACATAGAAATCACCAGCTGTGGCAATGGAAATAATCCCTCTAGGAAAACTCGCTCTGAGGCTGTGGGCCATCCATGCGTCGAGGGTGGAGCTTCGTGCTCCTTGGTGTCTACGCACATCCCCACCTGCTGAGGAGCCAAAGGGGAAGCATGGATCCCTGTCCCTGAGCTGGCTTCCTCTACCTATGTGCCCCATGATCCTAATGTCATTGGAGGACTTTAGCCTGGAGAGCTGAACTCCAATCAACCCTCTAATTTGTAAGCTCTAATAATAAATCAGTGCTTTAGGCCACTGAATTTGGGGGTTGATTGGAGTTCAGCTCTCTAGGCGAGGCTCATCAATGGGGTTGCCAGTCAGCTGGGATTTAGCTCTAAGCTGAGCTTGGTGGCAGCACCTGAGCTGGGAAATCTCTGCTCCACGTGTTTGTCATCCTGCTTCTGAGACCAGCCGGCGAGCCCAGACATGTGCTTCTCCTATGACAGCAGAAGCCTAAGACCTAAAGCAGCAATACACAAGGTTCAAAACTGGTCCCTTTTCACTTCTGCCTCATTCATTTAGTCAAAACCAGTCACAAGGCCAGGCTCTGATTCAAGCGGAGGGGAAATCGAGTCTGCCTCTTTAGTAAGAGCACCTGCAAAGATGCCTGGCAAAGGTTGCAGACACTTGGAGAGGTAGAGAATTGGGCCATGATATAATCCACACTGCATTCCATTTTTCAAATGACTCAGAGGGTACCTTATGTAGGCTACCATACGGTGAAGTCAGAAGCAAGTATTTTGGACTTCACAGAGCTTTCCCTTCCTTTTTACCTGTCTTCCTACAATTTGGCCCCAAAGGCCACGTTTTTATTTTTTATTTTTTACTTTTTAAAAGATTTATTTATTTATTTTTAGAGAGAGAGAGAACAGGTGCACATGTGCCAGAGAGTGGGGAGAGAGCCAGAGGGAAAGAATCTTTAAGCAGACTCCCCACTGAGCACAAAGCCCAAGGCAGAGCCCCATTAGGGGCTCCATCTCACCACCCATGAGATCGTGACCTGAGCAGAAACCAAGAGTCGATGCTTGACTGAGCCACCCAGGCACCTCCCCCAAAGGGCCACCTTTAAACTTGCATCTTTACTTTTCAATCAGTAGTGTCTTTTGGTAGGAACATTCCAGAAAACTACCCTCATGCAGTTACTTTTCTTGTTATAGTACCTAATTATTATGATTACGATGAAGAAAATGATGGTGATGATGATGATGATGATGATCTCTATCATTTATTGTACATCTAACCTTGATTATGGTGTAGTGGTTATAACCAGAGCTCTGGAATAGGCTGTGTGAGTTTAAATCCTGGCCCCACCACATACTAGCTGTGTGACTCTGGACAAGGACTTTTTCCTCCCTGAGTTTTAGTTTCCTCAAATGTCAAAGGGCGATTCTCTACCGTTCCTAGCTCAGAGTTATTGAAAGAGCAAAATGAAATGAGACCGTCACAGCATTTATCACACTGCACGGGATATTGTGTGTCCTCAATAAAATGTGACTATTGTTTTTGTTGCCATATGCTAAATAGTGAAACACATACTGTACATGCGTTATCACATTTAACTTGCACAATGATTAGAAAACAGATCACTGCTGATAGTTGTCTACCTGACCTAAAAGTGTTTTTTTTGTTTTGTTTTTTGTTTTGTTTTTTTAATGCCTGCAATACCCATTAGGATCTGCTATCATGTCAACGTAGCATTTATGGAAGGTAGTGAAAAGTCTCACCTTATTCTTTCAAGCTGTAAGGTGTTAGTTTTGGAAATAGCCATGCATGTCCTTTTGGAGTGTCATCCTTCAAGCCCTGCAAAAGTTACCTTTTCTCTCTCAGTCCATCTGCCCTAGCCACCTGCTCTTTCAAAACACAGACACTAACACAAAACCTTAGGTGATATTAAAGCACAAGCTGGATGAATTTTACCTCCCTGTGGCTGGTGTCCAAAACAAGGGAAGCTGGACTTTAGTCTTGGCTCTGATGATGACTTCCATGATTTAGGAATTTTGGGTCTGCTCCTCATTCCTGGAGCTCCTTCCATTGTGAAATGGAAGTTGTCAGCCCCAAGCTCGCTCCTAGAGACACACCTTCAGAGCGAGCAGGTGGGCTAGGCAGGAAAGTGTGACAGAAATGCTTAATAATCAGACATACTCTCAGAAAAGGGCATTGAGGTTAGGCTGTCATGGATTCAGATTTTTGATTTACAGATGATAACGGCATTTAGGCTCAGCATGCTGACAGCCTCTCTACAATAGTGGACAGGGACAGAGGTGTCATTCAGCAATCAGAAAATGACCAACCAATACCTATCCCTATAAATTTCATTTTTACCCCTTGGGTCAGCTTCTACGACTCATTTTCTTCAAAAGGATGCAAATTCCTCCCATCTGTCTGGGGAGTTGCTCTTAACCTGAGATAATGGGAATCAGCAGTGAGAGAGGGATCTTCTGCTCTTTTCTATCCATTATCACTTCTCTGATTATTTTGGTGCCCTCGCATGTGATTCAAGGATAATCAGAGTTTGCACGTTGACTGCATTATGAATCCCTGGTTCTCAAGCTTTCCCAAGCCACCAAGGAGCATCCAGAAGGCAAGTCTGGTTTGTTTAGCACTGAATACTGTTTTTTCTAACACAACGCCTGATGCAAAATAAGCATTCAGTAAATTCTTATTGAACTAATGAGTACATTAGTCTCCTTAATTCTTGAATCTCTCTCTACAGCTCTTTAATTATTCACTTATTCATCCATCTATTTGTTCAACAAACACGTATTAAGGTTGTGCCTTGGAATTTTGCATGAGTGAAACAAGAAGAATCAGACTGTCTCTATCTAGCTTCAAGGTACTCAGAGTATAGGAAAGGAGCTAAGGCTTTGTATCGGTCAGTCATTACCACAATAATGCTGTGTAATAATACCACTCTAAAACTCAATGGCTCAAAATGGCAATCATAGATTCTCACTCAACCATCTGAAGGTTACCTGGGGGACTCTCCTGACTTAGTCTGGCTTGGCTAGGCTTGTCTCCAAACCGTGGGTTAGGTCCAGCTCTGCTCTCGTATCTGTCACCCTACTTGGACCAGTCGGCTAGACAGGGAATGTTCCTCTCATGCCGCTGGCAAAAGTACAAAGAGGCAGCCCCGCGGTAAGAGCCTCGGCACACATCGTGACTGCCAGTATCTCACTCATCAACATGGCCAAGTTCAACACCAACGGGTTCTGGGGAAGTCTCTCTACCCACTGTGAGAGGAGGACGGGCATAAATATTTGCTGGACAATAACCTAAAGCATCACAGCCTTAAATACAAATAGCATATGTGATAAAAAAAATACTGTGTTATAAATAAGTTATGCAAAGAATAAGGATGTGTAAAGGAAGAAATATTATATATAAAGAATGTGATGAGAATCAGAAATGGCCCTGATGAATGAATGCCGTGTGGGTGTGCAGAGCACTAGTTAGGGGAAAATAACCTGGACAGAGGCAACAGGAAATTTGGAGTGTGCACAGGGAGTAGTAGACAACTGTTTTGATGAGGGCATAGGTTGTAGGAAGAAAAGTAGTGAGAGAGTAGATCAGAAAGATTGTCTTGGAGCTTGAATACCATGCTAATGGGTTACATAAGACCTGGGGCAACAGAAATTAATTAGAGAGTAACAGATGAGAAAGCTAACAACAAGAAAAAAGAGTACATAGTGCATTGCAAGGTAGGTGTTAGACAATCTATTAGCTCCTAAGGATCTCCATATATGTCAGGGAGAATGAACGACCAGTAGACTGAGGTGATAAATAGTAGACATTACACTTTTTTCAAGTATTGTTTTTTCCCAGTGAATCTTAGTGGGCATCTCAGACCTCAGGCTTAACGTCACAAGTGCAGTATATTTCCCCTGTGAAGCTTCCTCCTGCTTTCCCACCCTGTCATCTCAGAAATGATGTCACCATGGGAATGATGGTGAATGGGTGAGTCCTGTAGAGGAGGGAGTCATGTGGAAGTCCTCTTTCCAGGGATGACATTTGCACTGAGACCCGGACAACAAGAAGGAGCAAGTGAGCACCCCTTCTATGCCAGCCATGTGAACTGGGATGCATAATTCAACCTCCCTAGCCTCAGTTTCCTAACTGAGGAGATGATAATAATACCCCTCCTTTCTAGGGTTCATACGAAGATGATGAAATTACTCACAGAGTGCTTAGAACAGTAAGTACCTGGCACATCAAGTAACTCCATTGTAAAGGTGAAGACAGACAAACAGATACCTTTTTTTATTAATTACTTAATTAGCTAATTAATTTTTTAGAGAGGCAGAGCATGAACAAGGGGAAGGTAGTGGCAGAGGGAGAGGGAGAGAGAGAATCCCATGCAGGGCTCGATCCTACAACCCTGAGATCAGAACCTGAGCAGAAATCAAGAGTCGGAAGCCTGGAAGCCCAACTGACCGAGCCACCCAGGCACCCCGAGCAGATGCTTTTAAAGTATCATGATCTGTGCTCTGTTCTAGATAGTTACAAAGTGCTAAGGGTGAAGAAAGGAGGATACCTAACCCTGCCTGGGGCATCAGGAAAGTCTTCGTAGAGGAAATGATAAAGCAGAAAGGAGATAAATTAACATTTATTGAATACTTATTCTTGGTGCTAGGGGATTTCTCTTACTATTTATAGAATTTGCTTTTCATAAACAACTTTGTGAGCTAGGTATGATTATGCCCGTTTTACAGATGAACCAAGTCACTGATTAAATACCTTATCATGATGGCAGAATTAATATTCTAAACCAGGATACCTTGTACTAAACCCACAGCAACCTCTATTTTGCCAAGGTTGCTTTTGGCCAAGAAGGTCTAGGGTGCTAGAACAGCTAACATTTACTGATTATATATTTACTGATTATTAATATAGGTTTGACAGAGTGCTTCATGCTTATAATCTGTTAGCTCATTCAACTCTATGAGGTAGGTATTTTTGTTGTTCTGAGATAAAGAAACTGAAGTTCAGAGAGTTTAAGTGATTTCCCCAATATCACACAGTAAGTATCAGAGTCAGGATTTGAACTTAGACAATCTGATACCAGAACACATGAGCTTATCCTCCATCTATCCTGACTCTTGCTCAGAGGTGGAAAGAAGCTAGGAGTAGGAGTTGTAGGACTTGATTCAGGACCCGATTCTTCCAACTTGTCATCTCAACCTTGGGTAAATCACATCTTTGAATTTTATTCTTGCCACTTGTAGATGAAGCTAAAAATTCCTGTCCTGTTGGCTCACAAGGTTATAGAGCTCAAATGTTATGTTGATGAATGTACAAACATTCAATGTAAATGGAAGTTGTTAATTATTATTGTTGATGTTTTTATTTTAATCTCAGGCAGAGAATAGTGGAAGTAGCCAGGACAGTCATTCCTCAAAAGAGAGGAAACCGTAGATGCCTTCAGATACTTGGAGAATTTTCATGAAACTTGCCTCATCTAGCTTCCCCCAAATTTTGGAATTTGAATGCACAGTGGTAGATTCAACAAGAAAAATGTAAATCAATACTCTCTGTTGGTCACAGCCAGCCAAAGATAGAACCAGTTTTGAATGGAGATCATGAGTTTCCCACTATCAGTGTGTGCAAGCTATAGGATCTCATGGTGCGGGAGGTCCTAATGAGAAAGTCTGCATGCTAGAGAGGTTGACACCTGGACGGCTGTGATGGAGTCCATGGTAGACTCCTACTGTCCTCTTCTGCACTACTCAAAGCCATTCCCTACCTACAGCCAAAGTAGCATTTTAAACATGTATATCTGACTATGCCATCCTCTTAGGTAAAATTGCCCATGGCTTTCCATTTAAATTAGAATTAAATCCATACTCCTTACCATGGCCTACATACACCTGAATAATTGAAGCCATACTAACTTTCCAAGACTCATTTCATCCTTTTCTGGTCTTCCCTCTCCACTCTCTAGCCACATGACTTGAAATGTTTGGCTCCTAGAATTTACCAAGTTCTTCCTCAGGGCCTTGGTTCTTGCAGCTCCCTCTACCGGGAATCGCCCGCCCGCCCCCACCCCGACCTGACCCCCTTGGTCGTTCCAACTCCTACTCATCTGTTCTCATTTCTAATGAAGTGCCACATTGTCAGAGACTCATTGCCTGGTGCTCAAATATAAATTAATCACTCTTTCATTCTTCATTCTTCATAGAACCCTATTCTTTTCCATCACAGAATATTTAAACACTTTCAGTCACATATTCTCTGTTTTATTGTGTTAGGAACAGTTAGCATGAGATCTACCCTCCTAACAAATTTTTATGTATACGATACAGTATTGTTAACTATAGGCATAGCAGATGTACAGCGTATCTCTAGAACTTAATTATCTGTCATAACTGAAACTTTATACCCGTTGAATAGCAATTCCCCATTTCCTCCTCCCATATATTGGTTTTTGATTATTTGTTTTTGTCTATCTCTTGACTAGACTGTAACTCCATGAGCGTAGGGACCATTTTAGTCTTGTTCATTGCTACGTCCCCATTCCTGGAGCATAGTATTTCATGGTATTCCATGAGGGAGAGGTGATAGGAGGGAAGGAGGGAGCAAGGAAGGGTTCTTTTTTTTTTTTTTAAAGATTTTTATTTATTTATTTGACAGAGATAGAGAGCACAAGTAGGCAGAGAGGCAGGCAGAGGGAGAGGGAGAAGCAGACTCTCCACTGAGCAGGGAGCCCGACGCGGGGCTCGATCCCAGGACCCTGGGATCATGACCTGAGCCGAAGGCAGACGCTTAACTGACTGAGCCACCCAGGCGCCCCGCAAGGAAGGGTTCTTTGAGTATTTTTTTTTTTGTCTGTAAAAAACAAAACAAAACAAAAAAATTACATATATATTACATATAGTGCCCAGAGCTGGGAAGAGGGACTTCTAACAGATTTTGCTGGAAGTCTCTCTAGCATGACATGGAGTGCAGCTGGACCTTCAGGAGACACAGGGAGCCTGCAGAGCCCCAGCCTTGCTGAGTCTGCAGATTATCACACAATAGTCATCAAATATTGCTTGGTAAGTAGGTCAGGAGTGGGGGGATGTCCTGTGCCTCTCTGAGATACACCTGGGCTAGGCGTTGGGAGTTATGTTTGCACGAGCTCCTAAAGATAACGGAGAGAGACAATGAAAGGGGGCCATGGAGTCAGGAGTCAGAGCAGTGAGACCTCTGCTGTCATGAAATGTGCATGAAATGTGCATGAAAGCAGGCAGTCTTCTGGTTTCACCCCAGATCATCCACCAAAGTAGCCCTTGCCCTGGAGTGTAATAGAGAGATTGTATCATTCCCATTGTAGACATAAAGAAGTGGTGCTTGAAGAGATAAGTAACTTGCCCAAGGCATCCTGGCTAGCAATCAGGAGAGCTGGGTTTTGAACCCTAGTTTGTCTGGCTCTGAAGATTGTTAAATCATATCAATTAAAAATAAAAAACAACAAGCATCAACAAATGTAAGGATACAAACTGTGAGGAGAAATCTGTCCTCTTCCTCCTACATTCAAGGTCACACAGGTATTAAAGGCAGAGCTGAAAATCAAAACTGGTGTTGTCTTATGCAAGGGATTGTGCTTTTAATATTCATTCATTCATTCATTCAACAAATAATCAATGATAGCCTAACACATGCCAGGTAGCAGGGAACAAGATTGGTGGGATTTCTGGTGACAACTATAATTTAGCAGGAAAGACAAATATTAAATAGCACTCCTGCAAAGTGGTTTTCATCATCCCTGTTACACAAGTATAGAAGCTCTTAGCCTTTATGCTATAATGTGTGGTTGGAGGAGGTCATCCGGAGGACATGACCTATAGTTGGCTGTGAGCTGACCTGGGGCAACTGGATGCTCCCCACCCCCTCCTCTGCCTGTGAAATGTACGTTCGGCCCACCATTCCCATAGCCAGAATTCTTTCAAGGATGCAACCTTGAGAGAACAATGGGTTGTTGAGACCATGTGATGGTATACCACTGAACCCAGTTAAGGCCCTTATATGAACTTTAAGATTCTGGCAGGTGGGTGCGGAGATCTGCTTATTTTGGGGCATCCTGAGGCAAGCCTCATATTTATGTTCCTTTGCTTATTAACACCACCACCTACCAATTTGCATCTTTCTTCAGTCTCTCCTTGCCCTCTGTGTCCTGGGGCCAATTTTGAGTTTCTACCCAAAGAAGTTAGAAAGACTTTTTTTTTTAAATAAAGATTTTATTTATTTTTGACAGAGAGAGAGAGAGCACAAGCAGGGGAAACAGCAGCAGAGGGAGAGGGAGAAGCAGGCTCCCCGCTGAGCAGGGAGCCCGATGTGGGGCTCGATCCCAGGACCCTGGGATCATGACCCGAGCCGAAGGCAGATGCTTAACATCTGAGCCACACAGGTGCCCCAGAAAGACTTTATTAGATGTCAGTTGCCCAGCATATATGAGGTCATACGTTTTCCAAGTGTTCCCATTTGTACCCAAGTGCAGCAGAGGTTAAAAATTCCAACTTCACAGGTGGTTGTGAGAATTACATAAGAAAAAAAATGTGTGCCTAACTGATACTAGGCACGCAGATAATGCTGTGGAAATAAACACTCTATCCTGGCATCACCTTTACCAGCTCAAATATAATAGTAAAAATAATGTGTTGCAGAAAGGAAAATGACCTAGTATTCTATAGCAGAGAAGAAAGCTTATACTTTTCATTAGTAATAGACATCCTAATGCACCAGGTTAGCAGTTCAGCTTGAATAAATATAGAGCAGATACTGCAAGGTTTTTTTTTTCCCCCCCTAAGTAGGGTCCCAGAGAAAAAAGATTTCAGACAAGAAGAGCCAATGGGACCTGGAAAGAGGATTCTGAAAATACACCAGTAGTTAAGATTTGTAACAAAAGAGATCCAAAGCAACGTCACCTGTTAATGTGTGTTAATGATGAAAGATGACACATGTAACACAGGGAGGAACACGAGTAGGTTAAATGATTACGTAGGCAAAATGAGAAATGGATGTAGGCACAAGCGAATGAATGATGGGGGTGAGCTAAGATGAGGGGACGTGAAACAGAAAACGCAAAAGGAGGAAGGAGGAAAGGGACAGAGACTTTCGTGAGGATTAGGAGATTTTCAACTGGATGGTGCAAGAAGAGTTGGAAATGACTGCAGTAAATCACAGATCAAGAAGGGGTTGAGGGGCGCCTGGGTGGCTCAGTTGGTTGGGCGACTGCCTTCGGCTCAGGTCATGATCCTGGAGTCCCGGGATCGAGTCCCGCATCGGGCTCCCTGCTCGGCGGGGAGTCTGCTTCTCCCTCTGACCCTCCTCCCTCTCCTGCTCTCTGTCTCTCATTCTCTCTCTCTCAAATAAATAAATAAAATCTTTAAAAAAAAAAAAAAAAAAAAGAAGGGGTTGATTTAGAGGACCGAGGACAGGGAAAGCAGGAGGTAGTGAAAGGTATGAGCTGGAAACAAAAGATAATAAATTTGAGAATTGTTAAGGGGAAGAGTCAGAGAAGTACTGGGTTGAAGCAGAAATCAGTCAAACAGATGCAAGTAGAAATGAAGAAAGACAACGGTGATTAAAATATTCTTTCATTTTTCACGAAAGAGAAGTTAGAGACAATGGTAAAAGTTTGCTCTAAATAAGATATAGTGGAAATGTTCTGAACAGGGAAATGAGAAATGGAGGGTTGGAAGCAAAGAGACAGAGAAGTAACAGAAGGACCAAATAAATAGACATTTGCAGGTAGAAACAAGCTACTGTTTCTGAGGACCTACTATGTGCCAGAGAGCACAGGGGGCTTCCATTTACACCAGCTGGCTCATTCAATCTTCCCATGACCGCACTTATGGTAAAGGACATGAAGGCTCACAGAAGTTGTAAATCACTCAGAATTAGCCAAATAGTAAGTGATGGAGAAGAGAATTTGAACTTACATCAAAGAGAGGTATCTGAATTGAGGAAACAAACAGCGGTGATAGGTATATTTACAGTCATCTATTTCAGATACAACAATAGAAGGGAAAGCTTCGAGATTGACCTTAATCTTGTAATTAATTGATCCTATACCAACTGAGGGAGCTGGGCTCTGCGTGGCTCACGAGGCTGGCAGAGCTGCAACAAGAGTATCTGGCGGGGGAAGTGGCTGAAGGGTAGAAAAAGAAGCAATATGCCAGGTGATGAATGGAGTCAGCGAGCAAGGCAGGATTAAAGGGACAATGTGAGTTGCAGAGGGGGATGATGGAAATGAGAGAAAACAAATGGTGGGGATTTGTGGGTTCGAGGAGGATGGATGGGAGATGGAGCTCAGATAGAGCAGAGATGGAGCAGGAGAGATAGCAAGCTTTCCTCCTGAGCTGGAGTTTATGTTCGAGAGGTCATCTCGAGGCTTAAAGAAGAAAGACTTAAAAAAACGTACTTGATGGGGCACCTGGGTGGCTCAATCCATTAAGCGTCAGAGTCTCGATCTCAGCTGAGGTCTCCATCTCTCAGTCTTGAGTTGAAGCCTGGCATTGGGTTCCACACTGGCATGGAGCCTACTTAAGAAAATTTACTTGAGTCATGGGAAGCTGGGAAAGAGGGAAGGAAGGAAAGGAGGGAGGGAGGGACAGACACATGGACAGAGGGAGGATAATGCACTCATAGTAGAAAACCGGAAGGATGTAGTTTTCTTCACTGCAGAATTATGACTAGTGCCTAGTACAATACCTGTCTTAGAGTAAAAAGCCAATAAGTATGTGCTCATTCATTGACAATGTACTTGCTTTGCGTCTCTACCCTATGTTAGTGCTCAGGTTAGCTTAGACTGGGTGGTTAGTTATTTTAGGGAAATTGTTTTATTAGCTGCCACAGGTAAGTAAAATGTAACAAGGTGAAGTCTAGAGGGAGATCTCTCCAGGCAGAAGGAAAGAGCCTGTGTGAAAACACTGGGACAACAAGAGCTTGGAACATTCTGGGAATAGAAAAGAGATACCTATGGCTAGAACAGAGTGGCGGTCGTGAGGAGCTTGTTAGACAGGGCTGAAGAGAAGAGTGAGGGAGATGCCATAAGATGTTTAGATTTACTTAGAACATTAATGAGAACCTAATATAGGGACTAGACATTTTCAGACATGTGATCTCATTTCATTCCCATCATGATCCTGAGAAGTAGGTACTACTTTCCCCATTTCACAAATGAGAAAATGAAAGGTCTCATAGGGGCAATTATTAACTGACTTGATCCAGTAGATAAATAGCAAAGATGTTATCCAAACCAAAGCCTGTATGCCTCCCCAGTCCCTTCTTTTCCAACTACACTAAGCTGCCTCAGTCACATGGTATGGATAGGCGGAAATAAAAAAAAAAAGAAACAGAATATAGGGTAGGGGGAGTAAAGAAAAAAAATGTTACAAAACGACAGAACTCAGAGAGGCAAACTCTGAAAGATGAAGGAAAAAGAAGGATTGGCTGAGAGGACAGGGAAGGAGAATGAAAAGAAATTTGAGACCAGTGGAGTCAGAGATGGGGACACAAGGGCACCCTATAGCACAGTAAGGTACATCAATAATGAAATGGGAGTGAGGGAGGGGGAGAGGAGAAGGCGAGAGAGAAGCTGAGGGGGACAAGAGTGGTGCCATTACCACGAGATAGGACATTGTGGAGTATGAACCGAGAAGTCACACTACTTGGAAGAGGTGAGGAAGCCTTGTCCTGTGCAGTGGGTCAGGGATTGAGAGTCAAACCGACTTGTGTTTTACCCCTGATAAGTATCAAAGTCAAGTGTCTTAGCTTCCCTGAGCCTCAAACTCCACATCTATTAAATGGGGATAACAAGACTTAACTCCAGATGTTGTTGGGATGACACATCAAAGAAGCAGTTATAATTTATTGAGCACCTAGAATGCTAAGCACTTGGCATAATGACTTCTGAAGCCCCACAACCACCGGAAGGCAGGGATTGTTATCATCATGCACTGAGAGACCACATAAAGTTTTGAAGTTGCAGAGTATGTGTTCAGAAATAGGCGTTCTTTTCCTGTGGCCGTGCCAGATTCTACACTACCTACTAGCTAAAGTTGGTCCTCTCCAAAATGAACAGCAAATCCCTTGACTGCCTTTTTGGTCTTGTCTTCAATTACTCCCTCTCCCCTTCACTGAACTTCCCCCTTTTCCCTTCATCAGCTCTGCCCTCGCTGTCCTCCATTTGTTTCCAATTTCTGTGTTCTCAGGCAGGTGTCTTAGTTGCTAGCAACTGATACCGATTCTGGATAATTTAAGCAGAAACAGAATTCAGTAAAGTGATACTAGATTACTTAGAATCTCCACGAGGGCATGGGATCCGGGCAGAGTCCGTGAAGTCAAGAGCGCCACTCCAAATCGCAGCACAGATACTACTGTTCCCGTTTCTGTAGGCATAAACAGGGCGATTCACTCTTGACACCAGTGGCACCACTGTGCTCCAAGACAGTGCCGTTAAAACCCACTTCCTCTGGCAATAAAATCTGGATGTAACTGCCCCAAGTAGTGCCACTTTGGTCCCCAGGGGGATTCTGCCTGATTCCTTCCAGCCTCTGGGGTGGCCGAACCTGATTGGTGAATTCTGAGTCACGTGCCCAAGTCCTAGCTGCGGTGGAAGCTGAGAAGGTACCTGGAAATTTTAGCCTCTTCGTGGGAGGTGGGCTGTGCCTCAGAGAGTGAAGCGCCCTCTGACGTAGGGAAGGGATTCGTTCAGATACCAAACAGTTGCAAAGAATGCCAAATGCCAGCTTTAACCGGGAATGTCTACCCCCAAGCTTCTAGTCCTTCATGGTTCAACTCCGAGGCCACCTCCTCTGGGAAGCTTTCTTTGATTTCTCCAAGCATAAGTGTCAAAACACCTCATTAAAAAAACACATGTCTGCCTGCCTGCCTGCCTGGTATCTGAGATATTTCTGTGCTCATCTCATCCCCACACCCCATGCCCCCATCATTATAAACTCTCCAAGGGCAGGAGCTGTGTTTATCCATTTCTGCATCCCCATATAGTGCCTGGTAGGAGCCCTGGATATTTGGTGGTGAATGAATGAATGAAAGTGTTGGTCGCATTCGACGGGCCTTTGTACCAGAGGTCCATGAAGGACTTGCACAGACTCTGCCTTACATAAGGGAGCCCTTTTTTCCTGGTGTGCACTTCTATAAATGGACTATGTCAGCATATTTGAAGAAAGGGGCATAGAGAATCAGAAAGCCCCATTGCAGAGGATAGTGGCGGATTGTAAGGGTACAAAGGAGAGACTGAGGGAGGCAGGACGACATATTTTGGAGGAGTAAATGAACTGGAGCAGGCACCAGAGAGGCAAGAGACGATTTAGAATCAGAGGACTTGAAAGGCCAGATTCCACCTCTCCCCCTCCCTTTGGATTCACAGATTAGTAAACTGAGACAGGAGAAGCACACCTTACAAACCTCAGAGCTGAAACAGACCCAAATGCACTCATGCAGATGTGCCTTTCACATCTCCCATAGGTGGGTTTTTCCAAGGTCACTGAGGACAGGATGATTTAATAGAAACAGCCAAGGCTTTGGAACCTGGAGTTCAGATCTCAGCTCTTTCGCTCACCAGCTATATGACCTTGGGACGTCCCTTCACCTCCCGGACCTCCTGATCTCAGTTTCTTCATCTGAAAAATGGGAATCATAATACCCATCTCACTGGATTATGGTTATGTATAATAGCTAACATAGGTACTTGCCTAGCACTAGGAGAATGCTTCATAAGCAGTATTAAGTCCAAGGTCACAACATAGGGTTTGATTTTTCCTTCTTTTCAGTCTTCTGCCTTTATTCAAAGTCATAAAACAGTAAATAAAATGTGATGGGAGTGGGAAAAAGGCAATTCGTGTGAAGGGTTAAAGACAGAAAGGAGAAAAGAGGCAGAAGAGGGAAGAACTAAGAAGAGAGAAGTTAGTGCCCAGAGACCCCACAAAAAAGTGCAGATGGGCAAGGAATACAGAGAATGGGGAATGTCTCACAAATTATAGGGAGGAAGCATTTGTAAGATTAAAGTCAAGATGAAGAGGAATGAAATGAGTGGAGAGATGAAAGAAAAAACAGAGCGAGGAGAGACAAGAAAGGTGAGGGGGGTGGGGAAGGGGGCTGCTTGAGTACCGGATCCCCGCAGAGGGGATGGCTCCCTGGAGGATCCAGGTAGGTGGGTCAGACAGAATCAGCCCAAGGCCAAAGGCTGCCATTGTTGTCTGAGGGCCTAGGTTCACAGATCAACTTGAATCTAGAAGGACTGGGGTAAAGAATTGGTGAACAGACCCCCTCCTCTGAATGGGGCAGAGGGTGTAGGAGCCCGTGGGAGCCAGAAGCAGACAGAGTAGTAGGTCTCTACCTCGCACCCTTTTCAGGAATTTCACACAGAGAACAGAAGCAGCCAAGTAGAGCTGCTCCAAGCTCGGAGTTGGGATCCAAAATACAAGCGCAAGAGTGGGCGGGCTTGCAGGGCGGCAGCTAGGGGGCCAGAGCTTCCTGGCCAGAGTCAATTTGGGGGCTAGAGCGTGGAGTGTGACACCCCTCAATCTGTAAGCATTTAATGCAACCGCGGAGGCCTGGGTGGGGGAGAGAGGTGGGATCCTGGTGTCGGGGGATTGAATACGTGAGTTGTGGGCAAGTGGGTGAGGAGGGGGCTCTGAGATCCTAAGGAATTATTTCAGGAACGAGAAAAGGGTACAGGACTTGCTATTGAGCTTGTGGGGAGGGAGACAAAGTTAAGTCTTGGCCACCAAGAGGCGCCCCCTACCCCCAGGAGGGCGGGGCTTGGAGCCCGGCAGGGAGAAGGCGCGCCCCCAGGTGCAGCCCGAGGAGGGCTGAGCCAGGGGTGGGGTGAAGCTGGGCGAGCTGGGTTGAGCCTGGAGGAATTAGAGGAGGCGCGAGGGGTCCTTAAGTCTTGAGAATTTGGAGAGGGTGGTGTGGTGAGGGTGGCATTGGGGGATCCTGGGAAAGGAGAGGGGGCGACTGGGATTTGCACGAGGCCGGGCGGAGCCTCCGGAACGCCCGGGGTCTGCGGGGGGGAAGCCAGGGAGGGGGGCGGGCGGCGGGGCCCGGGGAGGCGGTGCGGGGGGGCGGTCCAGGGCCGATCGGGAGGCGGAGCCGGGAGCTGGGGGCTGCTGGCGAGCGGCTCCCACGGCTCCTTAGCTCCGGCGTCCTGGTTAGCTCCGTCGTCCGCCGCCGCCGCCGCTTCCTCTTCCTCCTCCTTCACCGCCGCCGCCGCCGCCGCTCGCAGCACCGCAGCCCCTCCCGCCATGGCCGCCGCCGGCGCCCGGCGCAGCCCCGGCCCCAGCTCGGGGCTCCGGGGGCGGCGGAGGCTCGGCTTCCACCCGGCGCCGCCGCCGCTGCTGCTGCTGTTCCTGTTCCTGCTGCCGCCGCGGCCGCTGCTGGCCGGCGCCACCGCCGCCGCCTCGCGGGAGCACGACAGCCCATGCCGGCTCAAGACCGTCACGGTGTCCACGCTGCCCGCCCTGCGGGAGAGCGACATCGGCTGGAGCGGCGCCCGCGCCGGGGCCGGGACTGGGACCGGGGCCGGAGCCGCCGCCGCGTCCTCGGGCTCCGCCGGCTCCGCGGGCACCGCCGCCGAGTCGCGCCTCCTGCTCTTTGTGCGTAACGAGCTGCCGGGGCGCATCGCGGTGCAAGACGACCTGGACAACACCGAGCTGCCCTTCTTCACCCTGGGTAAGGCTGGGCGCCGGCACACGCGGGATCCCAAGGAGCCGGGAGCCCCTAAGTGAAACCGGACGGGTGGGGGTGCCCTGGGGATCCCCGCCCTGGGCTGCCCCGAGCGAGGTTGGGAGAGGGCAGCCGAGGGGCCCGGAGGGCGTACAGGTGGTTGGAAAGCAGTATGGGCAGGAGGTCCCCAAGAGTGCTTGGCGGGAGCTCGGGGGCGTGCCAACACTCCCGCAGTGGGGACCTGGCCCCCAGTGTCTCACACCAGGCGTTGAGCTCTGCGGTCATCCATCCCCGACGCCGGAAAACCCAGATGGCTGAGTGTGCTCGAGCTGGGGACCCGGGTGGTCCAGCCGCCCGCGGCTGCTCGGGGCACGGTCACTGGCCGCCCGCGGTTACCGCCCCCTCACTCTGGCCTCGGACTTGGAGGGTCCACTCTTCCCCATAGATTTCCTGGAGATTCGGAGTGGAGAAGCTCCGTGTGGCATCACCCAACCCTCATAAACTCGATCTCCGTGTGGGTTGCGTGACCTTGGCCAAGTCGCTTCCCCTCTCTGGGCCTCAGTTTTGGCCATCTGTGAAATGGGGCTGGGGAGGATTGAGTGATTTCTGAGGAGTGGGCTTCTGAGCCCGAGGTCTCCACTTCCAGATTCTCTGCTTCTCTCCCCCACCCTCCTCGTCGCAGTCGCATTTCTAGCCCCCTCCCAGGGGAGAACATGTTTGTCCTCGCTGCTCACTCACTGGGCTAATAATAATAACTTAAAGGCGAGAACACGGAAGCGAAGAGGGAAAGGGTGGGGGTGGGGTGGGGGCTCAAATGGAAAAGTTAATCGGAAAGTTCGCCAGCAGCTTGCTGCCTGCTGGTTCCCAGCGCCAATCCCGGAGGAGTCGGCCCTTGCGAGGAGCTGTGGGAAGCGCGGCTGATTTCCCACCCCGGTAATTGATAGCTTAATTATCTCGGAGAGCGTTTACAAAAATGTTCCCCCTTAGCTCTCCCGCGCTCGCGGATCGCTCGCTCCCCTCCCCTTTTGGGGGCGCGGGGCGCGATTGGTTGTCGGAGTCTGGCCAACAACAGCGCCTGGAAGGCGCCGGGGGCTCGCCCGGAGACTCCCGAGCTCTTCTTCCCGGGATCCGTGCCTTCTCGGGATCCGGCTCGGCTCCGGCATCTCGCGGGTGAGGCGCCTTCGGGATCCCGGCTTGAACCTCCGAGGTTAACTCTTTGCTTGCCTGAGAAGCCCCAAAGCCTAATCAATAGACTAGAAGCCACTCTCCGGGGAGCCATGCTATTTTTAAATGTATTTTTGTGACCCTCGCCCCCCTTCCCTTTCACGCTGGCCGCCTCCGGAGATTTGAGGGAGTGCCAGGCCCACTTGTGGTCGCAGCTTCTGGCCCCGGGGCTCTCCCCAGCTGACTGTAACCTGAGCTAGCTGAGCTTTCCGGGAGGCGCGGTGGGAGAGCGCCTCGCAGGTTCCCTGGGGACTTCCCGCGGCGGCGCGTCTAGCGTGCGACACACACTCTCTCTCAAGCACGCACGCACGGGCACACACATGCACACACACACCACTAGCTCTTCCTACGTGCACCTGTGGGCCTGCCCATTTCCAAGGAAGGGGATGAGGGTGGAGATGGGGTTCCTTAGGGCGAAAGGCTAACCTTGGGCTCAGGGCTAACTCCTACCGCCTCCTTGCAGGGAAGGGTCCTTCCGGAGCCACGAAGGGTTCCCTTAGACACCACTTCCAGTTCCACCCTTCCTCTTCCACCCGCGTGATCTCTCTACTCCGGGGTGTCCTGAGAGGTCAGGAGTGGGAATCTTCCTAAACGGCTGTTCAAATAAGGGCGTAAAGGGGGACATTCTTGGGTATGGCAGGACTTGGGAGCTAGGACCCCCAGAGCATTCCAGTTCCCCGAGGATGTGGAGGGCTGGGTCCAGTTAGCTATAGGAGTCGCCGGAAGCTGGCAATCTCTGCCTTTTTAAACTTTGGCTTTCAAGAGGGAGTGGGTGCCTGGGAGCTGGGGCAAGCTGAGTGGGGAGCTGCGTGAGGAGCTGGAAGTCTTGAATCCCCCGGGGCTCCAGCTTCGGCTGGAGAGTCCCCTGGCGCCCGCCACTTGGAGCCTTCCGCCTTCTCTGACGCACAGCAGCTGAGCCTGGCGGCTGGGGACTGCCTGCTGAGGAGTGGGGGGTTGCTGTCCCCCTTGGCAGCTCTGAGCCCTTTGGAAGCGTGTAGGGAATTGTGTCCCGCCTCCTCCTTCTCCCCCCAGCGCCCTGGACTGGCAGCTCAAGGCGCTCCCTCCAGGGATTTGGCTAGCGAGGTAGTCACCAGATGGCCGAGTATAGCAGGAGCTGTGTAGGGAGACGTGGGTTTTTTATTTGTGTTGGTCTTCCACTGTTTGCACGTAAACATGGAGTGCACAATGAGCTCTGGGAGGGCCAGGCTGGCTGCAAAGGAGGGCCGGTGTGTGTGTTGGGGGGTGGGGGTGGGTAGGTACTATGAGTCATTTATGGCCTTATCTTTCCCAAGGTCCCAGGGTAGCTGCATCCCATCATTTCATCCCCAGACCTTTGAAACAGCCTTGCCTAGTGTTTGTCTCCGGTGTGTTGAGCGAGTCTTTCACTACTTCCTGGCCCTTTCAAGGGATTTGGAGATGGCACGCGCCGCGGTTGCCTATGCAGTCCGTAAATGCCAAATCCTGCCAATAATGTGGTGTGTGGAGCCACCACTAGGGGGTGGTAGTGTCTGCCAAAGCCCTCGGGCCATGCTTGGGTTGTGGACCCAGAGTTGGTGGTTTGAAAATGTCCGTGGCAGTAAAGGGTGGGGGTCGGTGGGGGGGTGAACAAACACATAAAAGATAGAATTCCCGTTTTACTGTCTGTCTAGTTGGGGGACCTCAAGGTTATTTTGCATGCGTTGCCTACCATCCGCATTCACCAAAGTCACCTGCATACCTGGCCCTATCTCCCTCCATTCTGCCTCTCTTGTTTGAGTTATTGGCTCTATTATTTTTTTTTTAAAAGATTTTATTTATTTGACAGAGGGAGACACAGCGAGAGAGGGAACACAAGCAGAGGGAGTGGGAGAGGGAGAAGCAGGCTTCCCGCCGAGCAGGGAGCCCGATGCGGGGCTCGATCCCAAGACCCTGGGATCATGACCTGAGCTGAAGGCAGACGCTTAACGACTGAGCCACCCAGGCCGCCCCTATTGGCTCTATTATTGATAATGCCTGCTCATATTTCTCCTCTCCCATCATGTTCCAGCCTGCTTTATGTAGATGGAAGTTTACACCAGAGCTGAAATTTCCCCCAAGTTTCGGTGTCTGGGCCTCTTTTTAGATTCTGATCATAAGTCAATGGCACTGACAAAGCGAATTTCCTTTAAAGTGATCAAGGGATAGCAAATAGTTACTGAATCTTTAATGAGGTGCTAAGAGGTTTACTCTTGCGTTTTATTATTAATTCACATAAAATATATGAAGTGGGCATTTCTGTTCTTCCCATTTTACAGATTAAGGAATCATTTTTGGAGAGGTCAGGTGCCTAGTTCAAGGTCACACGGTGGGGAAATGGCAGACCTGGCGCTGGAATCTCTTTCTACCAGATAGCTACGTTCTTGGTAGTTGCATATTGGCAAATATGCGCTGGCATACATATGGTTACATTTAGGTAGAGCATGGTGCGGGGTCCTGGAGAGAAATACAGCAATCATCAACATGAGAACATTTCTCAAAGGAACTTCAGCTACACTCGGGTGCTAAAATATGAGAGTCTGAAAGTAAGGCATGACCTTCGATGACCCTGCCAGCTCAAAGTTCCATGACTCATGGGATGTCAGGGGGCATTCTATGTCATGGTGCCAATGAGTGATGGAGATTACACATTCTGTCACATCAGGGAGGGGACACATCTCTGTAGATTCAGAGAAGGCTGGGAAACTTCCAAAAAGGGGAAAAAAAAAATTGAGTGATGCCTTAGGATGGGTGGTGGAGAGGTTAGAGGCTCCAATGCAGTTTGGGAATTTCGTGTTGGTTAGGATCTGGGAATCTCAGCTGTGGCCCACTGTGACCTTGAACAAGTCATTTATCCCCAGAGCTTCAGTTCTTTGTGCTGTAATGTGAGTGGGTAGAGAAGCCCTAAAATAATCCTTCGGTGTAGAGATTCTATGAACTTGAAGTGCCCTGATGCACTCTCTTAATCTGACTAGCTCCTCTCGCTTCTTACTGTCTCCTTCCTTTTGCTGGTGACACAGGGTGTTGGGAAGGACTGATTGAAAAGAAAGAATTTGTGCAGGAGCAACTGCTGGTACAGGGCTTCAGAGGTGAACCTGCACATCACTCAGTCCTCATTTGCCCCGAGGCAGCCCTGGAGTCTGCTTGTGGATTTAGCTTTCATGCCCACAGGTAGGGAAATGGCATCCTTCTTCCTGTGCTTGACAATGGCCGGGCTGGACTGTTTACCACCAGCCTTGATTCAGCAAAAGGGGGAAAAAAAAGAGATAAAATGGAGTAAGCACTTATTGTCAACATTTCTTTCTTTTTTTAAAAAAAAGATTTTATTTATTTATTTGACAGAGAGAGACACAGCGAGAGAGGGAACATAAGCAGAGCGAAGTGGGAGAGGGAAAAGCAGGCTCCCCACGGAGCAGTGAGCCCGATGCGGGGCTGGATCCCAGGACCCTGGGATCATGACCTGAGCCAAAGGCAGATGCTTAACTACTGAGCCACCCAGGCACCCTGTCTTTTCTTTCTAAATTGCCTTGGCATATATATCCCACAGGTAAGGCGTGTGCTGTGTATTTGGGGGAGGGCACATAGAGAAGGATAGCCCATCCAGTAGTATGTCTAAATGCATTTGCATGAGTAGATCTGTAGATCTGGTCTGCAAAGATTCCTTAAAATACAAACAAAAATGGGGACCAAAAGAGAAAAGCCTCCGGAAGGAATGAGGATTCAGGCACCAAATCAGAAGGGTTGCGATAAGCAGGGGGTTTAGCCTAGAAGGACAGTTCAGAAAGGGCTGGCGGGAGCAGCTGCCTATGAATGTCAATGGGGAATGAGGAATGTGCTTTTTTCTGTCTGGTTCCAAAGGTGCAAATGCTAGGGGGATGGAGTTCAGCCCCCACAGGGGTTTGGTTCCCAGGGAGCCGTCCAGAACTCAGCATCCTGACCCCTAATGATTATAGGATTTGTGTTGGAGGAAGCCTTCCAACAGAGACCACACAGCTATCTGGCAGGCATTTGGAGAAAGAGCCCAAGCCCTGGGAGACAGTGAGGCTATTTGCCCTTTTTGGTTTCTGGCTTGATTCTGAAGGTTGATGCCAGTGATTAACAGGGAGGAAAAACAACAACCAGATACAGATAGTAGTAATCTGGGTCTTCTGTAGGGATTTCTGACTACAGAATATTCGTTAAAACCAATCCCAGTGTTCTTTTCTGTATGGGCCAGAGAGAGAAAGAGAGATAGTGGGGTGGATAAGAGAGAGAATTTGATATCTTCAAACAAAGCTAGGTTTAAAAAATATGTATGTTATTTTCTCAGTTGGGCATCAGGTCCCTTATCACTAAATAAAATATTTGAGTGGCACTTAGACTTCGGGGTCCCATCCTGCTGTGATGGTCCAGGTTTCGGGGATATTGTAAATAAGGGTCCCAGTCAGGGGGGTCTCTGATCTGAGTCTTCCTCTTTCCACTCCCATCCCCAGCCTTTTGCCAGCTCAAACCTGATGATACATATTTAAGAATCAGGGCAGATAGAGATGTATTGTTTGCCCTCAGAAAGTACCAAGTTACTGAGAGGGCAGTGGGGCAGGGAGAGAGGTGGATTCCTTTCGGCCGTGTTACGGAGGCTCAAGTTCGGTCAAGGCCAGCCAGATTGGCTGTTTCTGGGGGTCAGTGACACCAGCTGAGATAGCACAGCTCTGCAGGCTTGGGTGTGACCCAGAGCTTGATGTTTTCCTGAACTGGGCCCTCAGGCTGCAAGAGCGTTCTATAATTTTAATTTACAGCAGGTTCGGCAGGTTTGAAATGGCCTCTGGCAAGCAAAATCTCCTGCTTCTCACTTCCTTGCTTTGCTGTAAATTTGGCCGTGGCTGCCCTAGGACGGTGTGAACACGTGGGCTTCAGGGAGAGAGGGATGGGGAGTGACAGTGACTTCTTTGGGTGAAGTCATGAAAACTTTGACCATGACCATCAGTGCTGATGGGCTCACCGCCTCACAACATCTCAGAGCACACAGTATTTTTTATGGGAACATGGGGGCCCAGACTGGGGAAGAAACTTACTTGAGGACCAGCAGTTCAGACTTGAACCCAGTGGTCCTGGGTCCCACTCTGTGCTTCTTCCCATTACCCTGGACCCTGGACCTCGAACACTTGGCTCTGGGTTTAAATACATCTCAGTGTCTGAAACTGGGCTGATCATCATCAAGCGCACCACTCTCTCCTCTCCCTGCAACAAAAACAAACCAAACCCCTCCCCCCAAATACTGAAAATCTACGGAGAAAAATATCCCCAGGGAAACGGAATTTGTTCTCCTGCCCAAGTACCCAGCTGGTTGGCTCCCATCTCTCCGGAGAACCGGAGCTGATAGGTTTTTGTTCTGGGGGAGGAAGCCTCATCGCTTTTTACTCCAGCTGCCTTTGGGGGTGAGCAGAAGAAGCCTGCTCTTTTCCAGGAAAGGAACGAAAGTCGGATTTAACCTTGACGTGGAGCAGCATTCCGGGGATGCTTTCTTTGCAGAGCTCATGCTTTCCCAAGTTCTCTCACTGACCAGCTAGTGGCAACAGAAGATTAACTATAGTGAGAGAGAGAGAGAGAGAGCGAGAGCGAGAGAGAGAGAGAGAGAGAGAGAGAGAGAGAGCGCACGTGAGTGAGAGAGCTAGTTTCTCTCCCTCCCAGCAGAGCTTGCAGCCTTTCTGCCCTGGAAGGAGGCAGGCAGCCGGGCTTGGCCAGGCCTCCTCTCCTCTCCATTGCTAGCGCTCGAGTTTCTCTGGCTCTCTGCTGCTGTCTGTAGCTCTCCGGGACGGCAGCCCCCATAAAGACTTCCCTTTGGGTTGGAAGGGGGATGGGTGGTGACTACACAACGTGAGACTTAGGACTGAGACCTCTGTAGCTTCCCTGCTGGTGGGCTAGAACGCGCAAGCAGCCCCATCGGTGAGTCCAACTATGACGAGGCTGCTGCAGGCTATGCCCTGTCTGGGTTTTCACCTGAAGGGGAACCATGACTCCAGCCCCACTGTCAAAGCCCCTGGCAGGCTCAGACCTCAATGCTTCTCTCAACTACAATTTTAGCAGTCAACTCAAGGGCCTGTTCACCTCTACTCTTATCCCATCTACTCTACCATCCGTACTTGCCGCCAGAGTGATTTCATTAAAAGCCCAGATCTGATCATGGCTGTTCTCTCCTAAAGCACTTCACTGGTTCCTCACAGTTCTTAGTATGGAGATCAAGCTTCTTACTGTGGTCCAAGTCCAAGATCATACTCTGCCCAGGGTGCCCTATTATAAGAACCCTCCCTTTTGGTTTGGTAGTTTTGTTCCACCACTCCCCTGGGAAGATTCCTTCTTACCTTTCAAGGCTGAATTTGTTTTTTTCTTTTCTTTTTCTTTTTTTTTTAAAGAATTTATTTAAGGGAGAGAGAATGAGCAGTGAGGAGGGGCAGAGGGAGAGGGAGAAGCAGACTTCCCGCTGAGCAGGAAGCCTGATGCGGGGCTCGATCCCAGGACCCGGGATCATGACCTGAGCAGAAGGCAGCCGCTTAACCTACTGAGCGACCCAGGTGTCCCTCAAGACTGAATTTAAATGTCACCTTATCTTTGCAGCCTTTCCTGACCTCCCACTGGAGTTGCCCACTTGAGCCTTGGCGCCCACTATCAATATAAAGGAAGACTCTAACAATGACTAGACCCTTAAGTGAGCACCTACAGTGTGCTAAGCACTGTCCCAGGTGCTTAGGATATAACAGAACAAAAGATATAGATTCTTGTATTCAGATAGCTCATTTGTAGAAGTGAGTGAGTGTGTGGATGGGTGGGTGGTGAGCAGAGGATAATAACAATGCACATGATAAATAAGAAAATTATGTAGTATGTGAGGATATGATAAATTCTATGAACAAAAGAAAATTAAATACAAGGGAAATTTTGGAAATGAGATGGGTTTTCATATTAAGTAGAACAGAGCGAGAGGAGCTTGTTGAGAATGAGGGGGTAGAACTAAGACTTGAAAGTAATGAAGGAGTTAGCCAAGCAGATATCTAGGAGAAGAGCATTCCAGGCGGAGCACTACACTGGAGCACATCTGGAATGCCCAGGGCCAGTGCATCCAGAGTGGAGCGAGAAGGGAGAGGCAGGACAGGACAGGGGAGGACGTGGGGAGGCACCCAGGGCCATACAGACCGCTGCTGGGGTTTTTGCTTTCACTGTGAGTGAAGTGGAGAGCCAGGCAGGATTTTAAGCAAAAGAGTATCAACATCTAACTTATGCTTGGAAAGACTTACTTAGGCTTCTCTGGACAGGAGCAAAGATGGAAGCAGGCAGGTCTGTAGGAGTCTGTTCAGGGATGATGGTGGCTTGGCCTACAGCGAGAGTCCCTACTGGGCAAACCTGGAGAGGTGCTGGAATTCCACTCATCCGTCTTAACATCTGAGCTGGAACACCATCTGTTCCGTAGAGTTTTCCCTCTTCTGAGCTCCCATAGTCATTCCTTCTACCTTCTCCTAGCTCCCTATTATTCTGGGGCTGTCGATAGGATGAGGAATGCGGTCAGTCTGATTGGAGGAAAGTGTGCTGGGTTTAGGGAAGACCTCCTCTTGAGAATCATGAAAGCCAGATAAGGAATTGAAATCTTTGCATGGTGGCAAACAGAGAGGCATTGAATGTTGTGGGGAAGACGATACGCCATGGTTTGGGGATCACCAAATGTAATAATCTAGGCCATTATCAAAACAAAACCCTTCTATGTAAAGATGGGGAAATCGAGGCACATAGCAAGGCAGCGATGAAGCAAAAACCAGATCTCAGTCTACTGACTCCTGGTCAAGTGTGTCTTCCTCCCACCTTGGGGAAGGGCAGCTGGGCCACCGGGGGTGGGGGGGGAACCTGGTGTTCCAAATGTTATCATTCTGGCATGAAGCAGGCCATGAGAACGTCTGTTGGACATTTACTGTGCCCCCAGGTGTCACACTGGTATGGCTGCTATCTCGTTTCATCCTCTCCACGGTGCTGAAAGACCAGATTCACCCCATGTTTTAGGTGAGCGCTGAGGCTCAGAGAAGTTAAGGAACATGCCCAAGACACACAGCTGTTACGCGGCTGGGCTGGGTCCAAACCCAGGTCTGCCTGGTTCTAAACCCTGTGCTCTCTCGCCTCCCAGGCTGCACAGGACTAGGAGTGCTCCTGAGTTTTCATCTCTTTGACAACCTCTCTTACTTTTTATCTCTTCCTGTTCTCATTACCAAGAAATTGCAGACGTTTCTTTATTGGAACTTCGGTGTGACAGCCTCACAGACCCAAGGGACTGAGCACCTTGTGTCTGCGCTGCCAGGAGCTGACTCAGCATCTCCCCAGGCCCTTTCGCTCGGTGCCACTTTGCCAAGAGAGCACCAGGCCTTGTCTCATTTTCTCTAGATGCCACTCATTATTCCTGGACTACTCGACAAGCAAATACCTACACTTCTATGCCTTCATGACTCCCCCCTTTCTCTCCTTCCTCCTCCCCTCTTTCCTTATTCCTCTCCCTTCTTCCTTTTCCACTCTTCTTCTCCCAGGGCTTAGGGAATTCCCTCCTTATGCTGGGCACAGTGTCATACTGGGGGAACCTGTTATCTAGTCCTTTTAGGCACATGGGAAAGCTCTACCTTCTCTTTGCAGAAATTGACCGGGAATCCGTTGTCAGACCCACAGCCCCCTTTTGACCAGGTGCACTTCCTTGGCACTCTTCCTCTCCACCCCAAGTTGAGTTTTGTCCACCTAGCACTTCTTCTTCTTCTTCTTTTTTTTTAAGATTTTATTTATTTGAGAGAGCATGAGCAAGAGAAAGCACAGGAGCTGGGGAGAGGGGCAGAGGGAGGGGGAGAAGCAGATCCCCTGCTAAGCAGGGAGCCAATGTGGGGCTCAATCCCAGGACCCTGAGATCATGACCTGAGCTGAAGGCAGACAGTTAACCCCCTGAGCCACCCAGGTGCCCCAACTCGTGCAGTTTTTATGTTCCCTTGTTGAGAATGGAAGTTACATGACATTATCTATATGTATGGGACATATATAATAATCGGTGATCTTTAGATACATTAGAATGCTGTAAAAATCCAAATAGTGTATCCTTTTCCTAGAATATTAGAACCGAGTAAAATAAAACCTCTGAGATCCAGCCCAACTCTCTCATTTACCGAGCAAAGAGAAGTACATTTTCCAAGGTCCCAGAGCGAATGCAGAGCAAAATCCAGGCTCCAGCCCAGTTCCTCTGATTGGGAGGCAGTGTGCTGGAGGGTGGGGGTGGGGGGTGGGGGGGACATGTGTCAGCTCTAAAGACCCCCAATCCCCCCGGATCAAGTCCTGGACGCACTATTTCTTCACTGCAGTTGACATCTGTATGCCACCTCCCGGAGCCTGTTTGCTCATCGGTAAAGTGAAGACGAGATAATAATCACTTCTCTGGGTTGCTGTGATCATTATTTTTGGAGAGCCCTCTATAAACTAGATTTTTGTCAGTGCCTAGCATCGTGCTCAGTCTGTACTGACACTGAGCCTCTGATCCTCACGGAGCTGGTGTGTGCCAAGCACCAGAGTACAGGGTCTGGAGGGGTTTTTGCTCTATGCCTCTTAGCCACCTGGAATCCTTTTTTGGAAGGAGGTAGAGGTATGAATAAATAATGAATGCAAACTCCTTTTCCCTTGCCCCTCCCACTCCAGCAGGCTGTGTTTACACCTCTCCCTGTCCGCCCTTCTCCCTCCAGTGAGGCAAGAAAGGATGAAATTGACCATTGATCTCTGCTCCTTCTCCAGAAGCAGGGGGAAGCCAGGAACTCCAGGGTTGTCTGAGGACAGCTTGGACAGAGAGGCTCTTAGATCCAAAGTCTGAGGCAGGTGGGTGTCGGAGGAGGCAGTCGGGGCAGAATGTTCTCCCTTCTGGTGGTGGCTGGCTGACAAAGCCTTGCTCTCAAGCACCGGGGAAAGTCACGAGTGGCTTTGCAAGCAGCCGAAAAGGGAAGGAACATTTCCATTAGCAGAATCAGCAGTGAAGAGATTTCCAGTCACAGTAATAGCTGCATTTGGGGGAATCATTTCAGTAGGGACTGTGAGTGGAGGACGGAGGGGGTGGGTGACAAGGAAAGTCACAGAGACATCTGGTCTACCCGCACCGAGCTGAGAGCCAGTGCCCAAGGAGAAACAGGTGCCGGACGCAGAATGACTGGGAGTTGGGTTGGTGGTTGTGCGAACATTCCGGACCTTCCACATCCCTCCAGGTGCACAGAGCTCCCTCCTCAGGAGTCGCCACGGGAGACTTCACGCTCACACTACACTGCCTTTGGTCTGATTACTTGGATTACTCTTTTCAAGATTTCAGAGCCAGGAGCAGCTTCCTAGGCTCTTGGGATTTGTAGGAGGGAAAATTCCTAGATTATTTAGCCCAGTTTTCCCTACAGTTAACTACTCATTGGAATCACTTTGGAACCCAGTCTCTTGCTCCTAGCCTCACTGAGGCACCCAGAGGGGCCTGGGAATCTATTATCTTAACAATGGTACCAATTCCTTAGTATGTCCCTCAAGGACCTGCATCAGTGGCCCCTGGATACCTCTTCAGCCTCACCTCCTGACATTCCCCATGGCACTTGATGGTCTAGCCTCACTGACAACTTGCAGATTTCTGAGGGTGCTGGGAACATTCCCCCCACCTGACCCTGGAGTGGAAACGCTATTCTCTCTGCATACAGTGCTTTTCCTGTCCCTGATTCACCTGGCCAACACCTAGCCTTAACTCTGCTATTACCTCCTCTGAGTAATCTCTCTCCTCCAAGGCTTAGATAGAGATTTTCCCCCCATAAATGCTCATACCCCCCTCTTAGGGTTGCCATACTTTGTAAATAAAAATAGAAACAAAAAATAAAATACAGGATGCCCAGTTAAACTTGAATTTCAGACAACGAATACTTGCTTAGTAGAATTATGTCCCATGCAGTATTTGGGATATAGTTGTATTTAAGATGACTCTCTGATGATCAGAAATTCAAATTTAACTGGGCATCCTGTATTTTATCTGGCAAGCTCCAGGGACCCTGTGTTTCTCTGTCTCCAGTCAGGGATCACACCACCACTGCGTGATTAGCTCCCCAAACCTCTTCTCACATTTCCCCCATCTCAGGAGATCAGACTTCCATCCTGCCAATTACTCAAGCGAAGGAGTCATCCCTGAAATTTCCTTTCTCTTGCCCCTCATTCTCTCTTTCAGCCAACCTTGTTGGTTTTACTCCTAAAATGACTCTCAGTATGATTCACCTGTAATCTTCTACTGCCATAATCTTTATCCTAGCCACCATCCTTGCTCACGTGGGCTATGATATCCATCTCTTGTCTTCCTGCTGCATCTCTGTCCCCATCCTTTATACTACACGGCATTCAGCACATGGGCCAACCCCAGCTTGCTGCCCGCCTTTGTACAGCCTGTGAGCCTATTTATTTATTTATTTAAATAGGTGAAAAGAATCCAAAGGAAAATAACCTTTTGTGATATGTGACAATTACCTGGAATTCAAACATCAGTATCCATAAATAAAGATTTATTGGAACATGGCCATGCTCATCTGCGGGCGTATGCATTGTCTCTGGTTGCTTTTGCTTTACAACAGCGGAGCTGTTGTAGCAACAGTGAGTATCTGGCCCACAATGCTTAAAATATTTACTAACTGTCCCTTTATAGAAAACGTTTGCCAACCTTGGTATATTCAGTAGCCAGAGTGATCGTTTCCCCAAAAAAGGAAGTTAGATCTCGTCACTCTTTGCTATTTAAAACCTTTAATTGTTTCTCATTTCTCTTAAAAACAAATCTTAATTCCTTTTCAGAGTCTAGAAAATCCTAAAAAGTTTGCCACCTTCTCTGAGTTCATCTTCCATTTTCTCCTTTGCTCTCAAAACCGAAATATTACCTCCTCCGAGAAGTCTTCCCTGACCAAAGTAGCACCCTGGTCCACCATCCCTTCATAGTTTTCTGTTCCATTCATTTTGAAAAACCTTTATGTCATGGCTCATCTCTTAGGACCGTGCCTTGTTCATCCTTTTACTCCCTGAACTGTGTAGCACAGGACACTGCATACAGAAGGTGCTGAGTGGATATTTTCTGACCAAATGAAGGAACATTGGACAACTGTAGGAGTGATAGTCGGTGAACAGCTCCTTAAGGGGTACCTGCCTCATCGGGGTTTTCTGTTGCTTTATTGGCGAGATTGTTGTGAGGATTTCAAGAACTAAAGTGTGTAGAGTGTGTTGAGCAGTGCCTGCCACTCAGCACATGCTATCTAGGTGTTAAATAAACAAAACTAAATAGCCCTGCACCCTCACCCCTGGGACCTGCCCCTTCCCCACTTTTTTTTGTCGTTGGCGGGATTTAAGGCAATTCAAAGGAAGTCTTGTGAGTAAAGATCTCATGGAACCCAGGGGGCAGGTGTGATCTGGTGGCCAGGACTATGAACCAGGAGTCTTTTTTTTTTAAAGATTTTATTTATGTATTTGATAGAGACACAGCGAGAGAGGGAACACAAGCAGGGGGAGTGGGAGAGGGAGAAGCAGGCTTCCTGCAGAGCAGGGAACCCGATGTGGGGCTTGATCCCCTGAGATCATGACCTGAGCCAAAGGCAGACGCTTAATGACTGAGCCACCCAGGTGCCCCATGAACCAGGAGTCCTAGGTTTGGTCTTGGTTCTGCTGGGTGTCGGTTGTTCATCCCTTCTGTATTTTGGGCTTCCCTCAGTTTCTAATGTGCTGAGATTGAACCCTGTGATCTGTAAGGTTCTTCTCAGCCCCTTCAGCTCAACAGGAGCCCAGGAGGGAGAGAAGGGCTCCCTTGAGTTTCTGAGGCTGGAAGCTGCTGCAGCAGGATAAAGCCTCCCTCCCCTTCCTCCCTCTCTGCATCCTTCCTGGGGCCTGTGAAGATCAAACCCTAGCTCTGAATCCAGGTGCAACTCAAATTTTCCAGCCCAGTCTCACACTAATTTGTTAGGGAACCTTCTTCAATTACCTTCTTTCTAGTCTCCCCCAGGGAGAGAGACTGGAGAAGCTGACCGCCCGAAGTAACCAATTACTTGTCTGCCAATAGCGGGACTCCTCCTGTCCCTCCCTCCCTTCTTTTCTCTCTCAACTTTATTCTCAGGGCCTTGCTGAAGCACCTCTCCTCACTGCAGAGGCCTCTAGGGAAGGGCCTCCCTTTCCCCTGGCTCCCTGCTACCAGCCCCGGAATAGAAAGCCATCCCGCCCCCAAGTGGGACAGCCAATGGGAAAGCTGGTGGCTGAGAAAGGGCAGAGCAGCAAACCTTGGAAAAACCAAAAACCGGTTTTGCAAGTCTGCTAAATCCCAAACTGTGCTGGATTGGGAGGCAAATGCCTTGATTCTTGTCCTGGGTCTGCCATTCCCTGGCTAGATGACCTCAAATAAATGACAGCTCCCCTTTGGGCCTCAGATAAGATTGAGGAATATTATCCAAGCCAGCTCTCCTTCAAGAAGTTGGGGAAGATTGGGCTGCAAGAGAGGAGAAACCTTCCAGTCTTGTCCACTACCTGGATCCCAGGTGCCTAGAGCCATGCCCATCAGGCCCTCAGTAAATACTGGTTGAATGAAGTTAAGAATAAATGGAAAATTAGGTGTGATCAAACATTGCTCATCCAGAACTTAATCACTGCTTTATTTTTTTATTTTATTTTTTTAAAGATTTTATTTATTTATTTGACAGAGAGAGACACAGCGAGAGAGGGAACACAAGCAGGGGGAGTGGGAGAGGGAGAAGCAGGCTTCCTGCGGAGCAGGGAGCCCGATGCCGGCTTGATCCCAGGACCCTGGGATCATGACCTGAGCCAAAGGCAGACGCTTAATGACTGAGCCACCCAGGCGCCCCTAATCTCTGCTTTAGATCACTCCTCAAATGCAGTGCCTTCAGCCTCTTATCAACTGGGGTTTGCAGGAGAGATGAATTCTATTTGCATTTTCTAGATAAAACCCATTCACGTAAAACCCAAGGTTCACCTTAAGCTCCCCTTGCCTGGAGCTAAGCCCCTCAGTCATTATTCAGTGATCCTTCCATCCCAGTCTGTGTGCCCAGTCCCTGGGGGCACAGAAATGCAAGGGGTTCACAGTTATGGGGATAATACCATTTGCACTTTTTGATTTAAAGAAAAAAAAAAAGCCTCCTTTTCATGGGTATTTTTAGTGTCTCCATATTACAGATGAACACATGGCCATTCAGAAAGATCAAGTCAATTGTGCAAGGTCACATAGTAAATGGGATTAGCTCTATTTATTTTTAGAAGGAATCTTTGTATCACTGTCACAAATGGAACACCAGAATAACTTGCTATAAATAGAAGATAGCCTGTAAAAAGTAAGTATGTAACTGTTAAAGGAAATATATATATATATATATAGTTACATATGTGCTCAAATAGATATATGTATATATGTATATGTTTACATACCACCTAAATTTATCTCTCATACCATACTTTGGGAACACATTGATCCAGCCCACCACTGAGACAAAGGTATTCATTTAAAATTTAAATTTTGCCCACTTAATTGTCAGATTTCCTCTAATATATACATTTAAAAAATACCTTTCCTGCCTCATAGCTACCACTTTCCTACTCATTTTTTTTTTTTTTTTTAATCAGAGAGGGAGAGAGAGAAAGAGGGTGGGAGGGTGGGGAGAGGAGGGGCAGAGGGAGAGAGAGAATCCCAAGCAGGCTCCACGCCCCGTGTCAGGCTTCATCCCACAACCCGGAGATCGTGACCTGAGCCAACATCAAGAGTCGGATGCTCAACCGACTGAGCCACCCAGGTGCCCCTATTCCTAGCCATCTTTTAAGATCCAGCTTGAATGTACCTTCAGTGCTTCCAAAATGACTCTCCTGGCATCCCCAAGAACACTTCTCTCCCAGACCCTTGGTATACTCATTGCAGTTCTTGTTTTCATGGAAATAATTGTGATTGGTTAATGGTCTGCCTCTCTTGCTAGTCTTTAACCTTCCTAAACACCTTGTCTCTTTCATATCTGTAACTCTTGCAGCTAGTTAATGCATGCTTATTGAATTTTAACTTAATTTTAACAAAGGGAACACAAGCTTGTTGTAACAAATGCAAACAATTCAGGAATATTATAAAGGAAAAAGTGAACGTCTCCCCCGCTACCCAGTCTCATTTCCCTAAAGTGATCATAACAAAGAATGTGCTGGGATCCTTGTGGAATGTGGAATAACTATGCACCCAAACAGCCACCTCTGGGTGGACAGAGAGAAGTGACTTGTCCAGCATCTCTCTGCAAGTTTCTTACAGGCAGCTCAGGGATACGAACATTGAAATTGTCATTTCATTAGGGTGTTGTTTTTTTCAAACTGGGTACCATGATAAATCAGGGGAATAGGAGTCACTTTGGGCTTCAGCTAAAGAGATGGTCCCCTTTTATTTGTCTGCAACACTGAACCCCATTTCACTTGAACAAAAGATTCCACAACTTGAAAGAATGTTTTATAAGCACAGTGCTATGCGAAGATCACACCATCAACTTCTATGTCCCATGTACAATATATTAGAAAGGAGATGGTTACTGTTCCTGCCATAATATTTTATGGAGGTGTCGTGATTGGAGAAAGCGCACTGACCATCTTATATTCAATATTAAGCCAACTTTACAATGCTCCTCCCTGCATGCTCAGGCCCCAGAATCTGCCTCCAGATTTATTCCAGTCGTTGGCCTGGGAGTCGTCTTCTTTACTCACCCCTGATTGGAAAAAATGTTTATATATGAAATGTATGTATATATAAAAATATATGTATATTATATATGTTCATACATAATGCATGTATTCATGTATATATCATACACAGACATTATACATATATACAGATATATAGGAGAGAGGGAAAGTATAATAATGACTCTGTTTGGAGAACTAAAAGAAGAAACTGGACCCAGGAATGGAGTAGCCAGAAAGGGAGTGATTATCACAGTGAGTGGGGGTGGGTAGGTGTCTCTTTCTTTCTGGCACCGTATTTGACATGACTGATAAAGCAATTCTTCCCCTTCTACCTTAGATTTTTTCCTCACTTGAATGGGGAGACCGACTTTTCAGGCAAGAGTTGCCTGGGTTTAGGTTGAGTTGTTTAGAAACCCTCGTCTGTAAAGCTATGTGGATTGGCAGTTGGGTCAGTTAATAGAAAGTCTATTAAAGCAGGGAATCATAAAAAATAATGTACCTTAAATATTTTATTTTAACTTAAGATATGTAAATGTGTATACATTTGCCAATTACTTGATGTAGGTTCCAGAACTCTTCTTTGAGTCTAGGTCAGCTGATTGAAGTCCCACGCCATCTTCTTTGCATAAACTCTGCTCATAATGCACCAAATATGGTTTCCAATGTTGGTTTCATAAAGGGGACTGAGGACTTGAAGTTGCTTGCCAAGTAATTCTCCTAGAGTTTTATGATTCCTTTCTAAATTTTTATAGTTGTCACACCTGACCTAGCTCAATAGCAATATTTAAGTGACTTTATTTTTATAGCAAAAGCAACTTAGCCCTCTTAGAAACCACTTCCTTCTGATGCTCATAAATTTTTTAATTTGCATAATATTTCATTAAATTTTCAAGTTACAGAAAACATAACAGGCATCCATAGGTTTGAGAAACAAATTGGTCTTCTGTAAAAATGCAACTGAACTGATAGCAAGCTAAGAATGCTGGAGAGGAAGTAACTCGCTGGTGTGAGCACTCAGGGCTTGTGGACCTCAAGGATGTTTTACAGAGATGGTAGAGAACACTGGTTAGCCTGTCAGTCCCAGAGAGAAGGCCAGCTGAAAGCTTTTGAAATACATACATGTTTCAGGTTGACAGAGACAGTAAGTCACAGAATTTTAGAGGCTGCACCTTTAGATAGCATTCTGACTTAAAGGAGAGGAAAAGGGAAGCCATTTACACTCCTGGTGGAAATATAAATTGTTGCCATCAGTATGGAAAACAGTAAGGAAGTTCCTCAAAAAAATTTAATATAGAATTACCGTATAATGCAGCAATTCCATTTCTGGGTATATATCCAAAGGAAATAGAAACAAGATCTCCAAGAGATACATGCACTTTCAGGTTCACTGAAGCATCACAATTGCCAGGATAAGGACGCATACCTGTGTCAGTCAGTGGATGAATGGATAAAGATGATGTGGTATATACATACAACGGAGTATTATTTAGGATGATGTGGTATATACATACAACAGAGTATTACTCAGCCACGAGAAATAAGGACATCTGCCATTTGTGACAATTTGGATGGATCCTGTGGGCATTTGCTAGGTGAAATAAATCAAAGAAAGACAGATACTGTATGGTATCACTTATATGTAGAATCTAAAAAGCCAAACTCAGAAACAGAGACTAGAATGGTGGTTACTGGGGTGTGAGGGAAATGGGGAGATGTTGGCCAAAGAGTTACACGCTTCCAGTTATGAGGTGAATAAGTTCTAGGAATCCAGTGTGTAGCATTGTTGATTACAGTTAAGGGTGATGTATTATATAGTTGGAAGTTGCTAAGAGAGCCCATCTCAAATGTCCTCACTACAAAAACAAAATGGTAATGATGTGATGTGGTGGAGGTGTTAGCAAATGCTATGGTGGTGATTATTTTGCAGTATATGAGTGTATCAAATCAACACTGAAATTTACACGATGTTATATGTCAATTATATCTCAATAAAGCTGGAAAAAATAATTAAAAAAATAAAGTGGGGGAACTGAATCCCAGAGATGAGTCAGGAACACAAATCGTTGAACTCATGGAGTTCACGGCCCCTCCAGGGACTCCATAGCATTTGTCCCTAATGTCCTTTTCCTTTTGGGTGACCTTTTAATAATTGATTTATAATTGACATACAATATTTTATTAGTTTTAGGTGTACAACATAGTGATTCAGTATTTTTGTACATATTAGGAAATGATGACCTCCATCGATCTGTCGCTGTACAAAGTTAGTACAATATTATTAACTGTATTTCCTGTGTTCTACATTAAATTCCTGTGGCTGACATCCCACAGTTTTCCGTTTTGCAGATGAGGAAACTGATTTAGATGGTGAACTGACCTAGCACAGGGCGCAGAGCAAGCTAAAGCTGCACTTCTGTTCCCAGATCATGTTGACTTCCTGAATGACATTTCAAGTATTTCTTTGCCTGATATTTAAAAAAAAAAATTTTTTTTTTAAACATTTTATTTAGGGCGCCTGGGTGGCTCAGCCGGTTGGGCGTCTGCCTTCGGCTCGGGTCATGATCCCAGGGTCCCGGGACCGAGTCCCGCATCGGGCTCCCTGCTCGGCGGGGAGCCTGCTTCTCCCTCTGCCTCTCTCTCTCTCTCTGTGTCTCATGAATGGGGAAATAAAATCTTTAAAAAAAGAAAAAGATTTTATTTATTTATTTGAGGAAGAGAGAGAGAGAGCAGGAGAGAGTGGGGGGAGGAGCAGAGGGAGAAAGATAAGCAGACTCCACGCTGAACACAGAGCCCGACGTGGGGCTCGATCCCATGACCTTGTGATCATAACCTGAGTCGAAATCAAGAGTCGGACACTTAACTGACTGAGCCACCCGATATTTAAAAAAGGAAAATAAACCTTATCAAAGGTTTTCTTTTTCCATCTATGACCACATGACACCTGATCTTTCCATCACCTCGTGAAGGAATTAAAGCAAGCCCTCTTTGCTCGCACCACACAGCCCCTCCCTTGCACACGTGTGGCTTTACAGGGGCTCTGTAACTCTGTCCTTCCACATTCCAGCTCTCCAGGCCATCCAGGTTTCCAACTCTCAGGCCTTCAGGCCTGTCCAGACCAGCCTCTGGCCCAGAGAAGGCCAGTACCTTGCCGAATGTCAAAAGGCTGGGGCTGCGTCTGAATCTAGACCCCAGTCCACCCTGCCCCGTGTCCTTTTGCCTCCACTGGGTTGTCTGTACGATTCTGGGTCCCATCAAGCCTTCTTCCTGGGAGGACTGGGCAGGTAATGACAGGGCAGTGTGTGTGAGGGGGCTGCGAAGAGTTCCCGTGCTTTATGAGGTGCAGAGTATAATTCAAAACCCATTTTGGGGATGTCTCGCTCCATAAAATCTCCAGCAGGAATGGATGGAAATTTGTTTTGACTTCCCCAGCACATGTTTTTTAAATACTTTTTCTCTCCATCTCATTTTCCTCTTTTCTTGGCCCCCCCCCCTTTTTTTCCTACCCAAATCTCATTGGATGATAAGCCCCTGGTGGCTTATGAGGAGACACAGTGGGGCTGGTGCTGGGGGAAGGGATCCTGCAGGATAGGTTAATGGACTGGCAAGTGGTTGTGGAAAAGATCACCTTTCTTGGATGGTTCTTTTTCTGCAAAGACTTCAGCTCAGAAAATGACTTCAGGGATCTGCGTGCCACAATTATAGTTAGACTTGCACATGCCATTCTCATTTGGGGCGGAATAAGGCTCCCAGACAGCCCTCGATCTTATAATCCAATAGCGGCCACTCCTTCCTCGTCTCCTTTACGGTTCTTTGTGTTATATCATCTCTCTCCCATTTTCTTTTTTCTTTTTCCCTTTTAAGATTTTTATTTATTTGAGAGAGAGAGAGAGAGAGTGAGAGAGCACAAGCAGGGGGAGCAACTGAGGGAGGGGGAGAAGCAGACTCCCAGCTGAGCAGGGAGCCCAATACAGGACTCGATCCCAGGACCCTGAGATCATGACCTGAGCCAAAGGCAGATGCTTAACTGACTGAGCCACCCAGGCACCCCTCTCTCCCACTGTCTTGATAGACTTCTCCAGTTTCTTCCTTTGAGTAGATATGCTGCTTGAAGGATCATTCCTAGAGGTCATTTCTCCCTTGCTGAGAATCCTCAGTGACCCCCCCCCCCCTTACAGCATTAATAGTAAGCTTCTGGGCATCTGAACCTTCCATCTAAAGACTGAACCCACCAATATTATCCTTCTCTCTTATTACTCCTCTGCTGACACGTCAGCTCCCAGAAAACAGGTTCTACTCCTGCATTTCTGTGACTTTACTCATGCTGTATCCTCTGTCATGATGTCTTTGTTCCCCTCCATTTCTGCTGGTAGAACTCTATCTTTTTTTTTTTAATTTATTTTTTATTTTTTTTTTAAAGATTTTGTTTATTTATTTGACAGAGAGAGACACAGCGAGAGAGGGAACACAAGCAGGAGGAGTGGGAGAGGGAGAGGCAGGATTCCCGTGGAGCAGGGAGCCCGATGCGGGGCTCGATCCCAGGACCCTGGGATCATGACCCGAGCCGAAGGCAGATGCTTAACGACTGAGCCACCCAGGTGCCCCAGAACTCTATCTTCTATAAGCTACTTTCTCTCTCTTTTTTAAAGATTTTATTTATTTATTTGAGAGAGAGTGAGTGAGAGAGCACGAGTAGGGGGAGTGGCAGGCAGAGGGAGAAACAGACTCCCCACTGAGCAGGGAGCCCAACACAGGATTCGATCCCAGGACCCCAGGACCACAACCCGAGCCGAAGGCAGATGCTTTACCAACCGAGCCACCCAGGTGCCCCTATAAGCTACTTTCTCTTTGGAAACTTCCATTCTTATTGCTTCTTCCCCTTTCCTTTCTCCCCTAATTCAGATTTGAATACCTTTATTCAGAAAACTTAAGATCTATCCCTTATAGACATTTCCTTTCTATTAAATATATATGTCCATGTCTTACCTCATTGTCCATCTGCATAGGCTCATATGGTGGCCACTGGCCACATGGGGCTGTTGAGCACTTGAAGCGTGGCTATGACTGAGGGACGGAATTTTAGATTGTACTTAGTTTTAATTAATCTAAATTTAAATAAAGCTACATATGGCTAGTGGCTACTATATTGAATAACAGCACAGATATACAATGTGTCCACCATTGCAGAAAATTCTGTTAGCACTGCTTATGAGACCCTTGGCAGGGGAGGGTAGAGTCCCATCTTTTCTTTTTTTTCTTTAATTTTTTTTTAATTTATTTGACAGAGAGACAGCGAGAGAAGAAACACAGGCAGGGGGAGAGGGAGAGGGAGAAGCAGGCTTTCCGCGGAGCAGGGAGCCCGATACGGGGTGCGATCCCAGGACCCTGGGATCAGGACCCGAGCTGAACAAAGGCAGACGCTTAGCGACTGAGCCACCCAGGTGCCCCAGAGTCCCATCTTTTCTGTACCCTATTGCTAGTATGGGGCCTGTTAGTGAAGAGGTGTCAATAAATGTTAGTAGAACTGGCCTTCGGGCAAGACTGTATAACCACTAATCTCAGAGAGCTCTAGTTTTAAGAAGAAAATTCACAGCACCTTACTCTAAACCACACGAAGGTTTGCTAATAGAACTGTTGCTTCGTGAACTTTCATTTGCGAAGTCTGGTATGTCTAGTCCAGGGCGTCTGACCTTCCTCCATTAATGACCCTCTCTGGAGGAGTTCCAGGTCTCTAATGGGTCATTTCTCAGCCCTGCCCTTTCTGGCCACCTGCACCTCATCTCTCCCTGCGCAGGTGAGGCCCACCCCACAGCGGGGCCATAGGAAGAAGAGCCCCGGGTATTCTTGTTCCCTGGAGACAGGTGCGCACAGAGCCACCTGACATGCACACACAGGTTTGAGCTTCCATGGCTGTTCCACGGAGGATTTATGAGTGTTTCTTCGAGAGAGAACTCCTGAAAACTCTCTCCTGTGATGGATGGGATGAGCGTGGAAGGCAGGACAGGACTCTCCTCTCTTTTCTGCTCCCCCATCCTTGCCTTCCTTGTTCTTCTCTTTTCCTCTTGTTTCCTCTTCGTTCCTACTTTCTCTTGCTCTGTTTCATCCCTTTTCTCTCTCCTCTTTGTTTCTTGTCTTTCTCTTCTTTTTTCTCTTTACTCTTGATTTTTTCTTCTTTCTACCTGGCTGTGTGTATCTGTCTGTCTTTTTCCCTGTCTCTCTCACTTACTCTCTCTCTTTGTTGGCTCCCACAGCCTTGGGTTCTCTCTGTGGTCCCTGAGCACTGTCTGCCCACCCTGACCAGGGAAACTAGCCCAAGCCCCTTGTAACCATCATGGCCCCACGCACTGCTCAGAGCTCGCTGCCTCTGGTTGGAGCTACACATCCCAGCACAGTACTTAGAGCAAAGGAGAGAAAAGATGAGCGGGGCCTTGCAGGGGCAGCTCTCCCCAACTTCTAGTGTCAGGGCCTCCACACACCTGACCTTGTCTGATGTGACTTCAAATGTCCTGAGTGACTTTAGAGGCCTCAATGACCACTTGGTTCATCTTTTTTTTTTTTCTTTCTTCTTTTTTAGAGGGGGGTAAGGGCAGTGGGAGAGGGAGAGAGAGAATCTTAATCAGGTTCCATGCCCAGCAAGGAGCCCAGTGTGGGACTCCATCTCACAACGCTGAGATCATGGACCTGAGCCAAAATCAAGAGTCGGATGCTTAACCTTCTGAGCCACCCAGGCGTTTCTTGGTTCATTTTGTATAAGTTTTTCCATGACCTTGATTTTCAGCAAGAGGTAGATTTTTGAGAGCAGCTGGTGAAAAGATCTGGGTGACTTATTCCTGTTTTGCTAAATAGTCAAAGCTCTTTTTCGGTGACTCTGGTGGGCTCCTTTTTCTCAAACCTCCTCTGCTGCTCTTGCACTATTCATCATCAGCTCTGTTTTAAAGCTTTTTTTCCCCCTCAGGGCATTAGAAACATCTGCTGGAGAGTTTCAGGAGAAAAGTTGGGAGAATGATAAACCTTCTTCAGAGATCATCCCTTCTAAAATTTCATCCTTTGGCTATAACAGACAATGAGTGGCATCACTCATCAAAGTCAAGTTACCTTATCCCTGAAATACCATGTACCTTTTTGAATTTGACCTTAAGGGAAGATGCTCAATTAGCTTGCAAGGGTTTAGTAGTACGTTAAAATAGCAATTGGTCTTAAGTCAAGAGGATTTCTTGTTTCAAACAAACAAAGACCAAAACAAAGATGGAGAAGTAGGAGAGGAAGTGGAGGAGGAAGAGGAGGGAGAAGATAGAAAAGAGGACAGGTTAGTGACTTTTGGTGCCTCTTTGCAAGGTAGACTTAAATTTCCTTCTAGAGCTTGATTGGAAGTATTTCTTGTTATCCTTGGATTTCTCCTTTTGTTTTCCTCCATTCCAATATTTAACCAATAGCCAGAGCTTATTAATTTTCTCTAACGTGTCTTTTGAATCCATCCCTTTCTTTCTATCTCTGCCCTGGTACGAATTACTCTCATCGCTGACCTATAATTCAGTAGACTCCTAACTGATCCCTCAGATTCACTCTTGCTCTTACTGCCTCCCCAGCCCTTCCCAACCCATTCTCACATGCTGCCAGAATGACTTCATAAGCTTGTCTGTCAAATCAGGCCTCTTTTTGGCTTAAATTCAAAATAACTTTCCGTTGTTCTTATAGTGAAATACATGGTCCCTAGCCAAGGCCTACAAGATATTAAACCTGAGCTTTACATCAGAATATTTGGGAAGCGTTTAAAAACGCTGGACCTGGAATCTACCATAGGCCAATTACATCAGTATAACTGGGTGTTAGATAATTCGGCAGTTTCTTGCAAAACTAACCATACTCTTACTGTAAGATCCGGCAGTCACATGCCTTGGTATTTTACTCAAATGAGTTGAAAACTTGTTTCCATGCAGAATCCTGCACATGAATGTTTTCTGCAGCTTAATTTAAAAGTGCCAGGACCTAGGAAGCAACCAAGATGTCCAGGAATAGAAGAATGGATAAATAAACTGTGATACATCCAGACAATGGAATATTAGTCAGTGATAAAAAGAAATGAGCTATCAAGCCCCAAAAAGACATGGAGGAGCCTTAAAATCCTATTGTTAAATGAGAGAAGCCAATCTGAAAAGGTCACATACTATATGATTCCAAATATATGACCTTCTGGAAAAGGTAAAACAATGGAGATAAGAAAAAGATCAGTTGTCAGGGGTTTGGGGGAGGGAGGAAGAGACAAACAGGTGTAGCACTGGGGTTTACAGCAGAGAAAGTATCCTGTGTCATACAGTGATGATGGACACACAGGATACATTTGTCAAAACTCATAGAATGCACGCCACAAAGAGTGAACTGTGGATTGCCATTAACAATGATGTGTTTATGTTAGCTCATCGATTTTAACAGATGTGCCATACAATACAGGATGTAAATAATAAGGGGAACTGTGTGTGTGTGTGAGTGATTGTGTGGAGTTGTACATGGGAACTCTGTACTTTCCCATCAATATTTCTGTAAACCTCAAAACAGCTCTTAAATTAAAAAAATAAGAAAGAAAAAAGTCTATTAAAAAAAAAAAAGTCAGGTCCTGGGCCCTCCTCTAGGCCAATTAAATCAGAACCATCAAGCATTACTGTTCTGTTTTGTAAACTTTCCAGGTGACTCAGGGATTCTAATATACAGCTGGGGTTGAGGGCCACTGCCCAGAGAGGCCCTGTCCACCTCTACCGTGACCCATGCTGTATTTTTCTGTTGCTTGCCAGAGGGCTCATAGAAGCCTTCCCTGACCATCCGATCTCAATTGTACCTCGATATCTGTTTGTCCATGTTGATGGTCTATTGGCTCTCCTAGACTACGTACTCTTTGAGGACAGGAACTGTGTTCAACACTGTGCTTCTCAAAGCATTTGCTTCATAATTAGTGCTCAGTAAATATTTACTGAGTAAACCAACAGATGAATGGTCTGTTTAGATGATAGATTGTAGAGTTTACTAGTTTCTTCCCTCTCGCCCCCATACTAGCAAGTCAGAGGAGACTGGGGGTAAGGGTAAGTGGTGGGTGGTTAAAGCTAGGTAAGATGAAGCGTCTGCATGGGGGCTACAGAACACAGAGAAATAATTTTCTTCATGACCCATGAACATTCTTCTCCATTCCCTTTGCCCTCTGGCTGGAGGCCTACATCTTGAGCTTTAGTTAGGGAATGCATGGGTTAAATTTGTCTCTGTCATTTCCATTTTTCTTTCTGTGCAATAAAGTTAGTGATTGCTTGGTCAAACTGCAGCATAATGCAATTAGGCTCATGTGCTCCCATCTTCACGTGCCTTGGGAGCAACTTCTGCTACTATTGGAAACAGCTCTAGTCAACGAGCAAACTGAAAGAAGAGAAACCAAAAGCCCTCCCTGCCACCCCCCAATGCCAGGCTCCTTTGCTGCCGCTTTCATATAGGAAATTAAATTGCCTTTAGATTGTGAGCAAAGGGAAGAGTGATGTAGAAACAGGATATTCACAGGTGCTTTCTGAAGCAGGGAAAATTGCAAAAAATGTCTCTAATCCTCACTGGGGTGGGAGGGACAGACACACACATACTGGTGTAGCATAGTAAGGAAGCGGTTGAGAATTTGTCTCGTTTTTATTTGGCTTGAATCTAGCTCCTGGCATAATATCTACACTTGTTTCTCTGCACTTTCAGATAGATTATTTTGTGGCCAATGAGGAGTGGCTGATGTCAGATTTATGGTGAAGGACCACAAAGGCAGGATAGCCTGTGAGTAGAAAGGAAGGGAGGCGGCTATATATTTTTTGTCCCCATGAGACTTAGGAAAAGAGGCTGGGAAGTCAAGGAGGAAGACTAGGTGACCCAGTGAACATGGAGCTGTGAATGGTTACCAGCCAGGGCAGCCCCAGGCTGTGGTTGAAGGGCTCTGGTTTCTAACCTGGGGCGCACTTCTAGCTCTGAGTGCTCTGAGCAAGTCATCCAGATATTCTTGAGCAATATCAGGGGGTTGCAAGCAACAGAAACCAACTCTGCTTATGTAAGCAGAGGGACTTTAGGGAAGGATTTCAGGTGGCTCAGAGAAGGATGGCAGAGCTGAAGAAGCAGGCTCAGCAAGTGCAGCTCTGGGGATCTGAGCATCCCCACTAGGATGGAGGGGCTCCAAGAGTTTGTCCATCCTTATTCCTCTCCCTTCAGCAATCATTGGCTCAACGTGGCCTCATGCTTACTCCTCATCTGGGGAGGAAGAGGACACCCATATTGACAACCCCTCTAGGCTGCATATGGTCGCAGGGAGAGGTGAGCTTGGGGGCTGATACCAGAATAGTTGCTGAGTAGCGAAAGAAATGCGTGTCTTCATCAGGGGCCTCAGTGTTCTTGTCTGGAAGATGATAGTAGTGTTCCAGATCCTCTTGCAGCATCAGAAGCTTTTCTTCATATGGAATCTTGGGCAGCCCTCTGTAAGTAAACCCCACTGTAAAAACCTGGGAGAAACAAAGCTGTTCTGGCCGAGATGGAAGTGAGGGGGCCCCACGCCCTGCCCTACAGGCCTTCCCTTCCCCCCACCCCCATGGTGGTCCCTGAAATACCTATTTAGATATTCCCTGAGGATCACTGAGAATCCCCAAGGTTCACTTAGCCACCACTGGGCTGCATGATCTCCAGGATCCTTTTCAGCTTGGCCTTTGTAGCAAAACAGAGCATCTCAGCTAAGGGCTCTATTAAGACCTTTGTAGAGGTGAGGCTGATTCATGGAAGTAGCTGCAGGGCTGAGGAACCCGATTTGCCTGGCAAAGATGATGACCTTCATGTGGCCTGCTGCACTCCTGCCTCACCTATGTCCAGAAGGGGCAGGACTCAGCATCTCCTCCAGAAAGAAAGGCTCTGCTGTAGGGAAATGATGCTAGCAAGTGTATGGACCTCTGGTTCGAGTACTCTTCACATTTCCAGCCTCACATTATGCCATTCTCCCTGTTGTTCTCTGCATTTCCATCTCCACTGGGCTTCTTTCAATCCCTCTCCTATAGCAGTCCCCTTTCTGCCTCTGGGCCTTTGCACAGGCTATTTTCTTTGCCCAAAAAGGTTTTGCCTGCACCTATTTTTGCTTGGCTGACTCCTGCTAATTTTTCAGATCCTAAATTAATGTCACTCCCTTAGAGAAGCCTTCCTGACTTCTCAGGTTAGAGTTGGTCTCCCTGTTTTATATATACTGTCTCTTAGTAGCACTTAATCATAGGTTTTAATTACATATATTTTTTGATGTTTATCTTTTCCACTATATTGTAGACTTAGCATTGACAGAAATCATGTCTTTATTAGGTGCTAAGAGATGTTTGTGGAATGAAGAAATAAATATAGAGCATAGTATAATTCTCAAAGTGTTGATTCAGTTCACTGAGCATTTATTGAACACCTTCTGTGTACCAGGGCCTCTCCTGGGGCCTGGGATGGATCTCTGAAGATGATACAGATCCAACTCCAAGTTGCTTATTTGCTTGGGTATCAGATTTTTTCCATTTAATCCCAGGAGTTCAAACAGGGTGTGGACTGTGAGGTGCAGAGAGGTCAAAAGACTTGACCAGGGTCACACAGTGAGTTGGTGGCTGTGCCAGGATTAATGCCTAAGCTTTCTGACTCCTGGCCCAGTGCTCTTCTGCTTCCCCCCTGCTTGCAGAGAGTAATGCAATTATGGAAAATGGAATTCCTTGCACACCACAAGGAGACCAACTCTAACCCGAGAAGTCAGGAAAGCTTCTCGAAGGGAGTGACATTGATTTAGGATCTGAAAAATTAGCAGGAGTCAGCCAAGCAAAAAAAGGTGCAGGCAAGACCTTTCCGGGCAAAGAAAACAGCCTGTGCAAAGGCCCAGAGGCAGAAAGGGAACTGCTACAGGAGAGGGATTGAAAGAAGCCCAGTGGAGATGGAAATGCAGAGAAGAACAGGGAGAATGGCAGAATTCCTTGCATACTTCCTCTGCCCTTCTTTCTCTTAAGGAGCCTCTGCAGCCTCTGCTGTCAGAGGGAGACATTCATCTGGGATTCTGTGGTTTCTGTGACCTCACAGATGTTGCCATCTCCTTTGTGTCCCTCATCCCCTCCCCTCCCACTCCGCCTCACTCCCCTTCTCTCAGCTCTGTCCTCCACAAGTGCAGTCTGAAAGTGGCTTATGCTCCATGCTGGGCTCCACAGTGTTGGTCCCTGAATGGTGGGGGACTGAGCAGGTGTAGAGGCTGCAGCAGCCTAGTTTAGCCCCGCTGTCTAAGAAGGACCCTTTGTTTCTGGGTCATTGAGACTTGCCAGACCACGGCAGCAAAATGGGTGCACGTCCCCGTTCTGCTGCCCCACGTAGCCTTGCTGGAGCCCACCAGCAGCTGTCTGTTGAGGAGAAATAGCTGCTCATTTCCAGCTCTCCAAGCTGGTGATAGGATGGTCCTGGGGAAGACACAGTCTTCTTTGACTGTAGGCAGTTTCGATGAGTGTTGAATTAGCGTTATTATTTTCTTCTTGTCTAAGAGTATGAAATGTCTGCTTTCGTTCTTTCCCCCTTCCCCCGATCTTTGTCAGAGTGACAGCTTCTCTAATTAGGCAGTTCAGAAGGTAACCTTAGCAGCTTGGAGCTGGCACTAGAGAAGGAGCCAGGGTTCCAGATGCCCCACTGGCCTGAGCTCTGGGCTCCCTGGGCAAGGCACCACTGCCCCTGCATGCCCCTACCGGGGCTGGGGCTGGCTCCGGAGCTGCCTCAGTTCTCTGCTGCCACAGGGAATGCAGCCGCAGCCTCAGCCTCAGCCCCTTCCAGCCGAGGATTAAAACTCTTGGATGCAGAGAATTCTCTGCCCGTGCTTCTGTGCTTTCTCTCTCTCTGTGGAGCTCTCCTCCATGTCTCTCCCTCTTCAGCACTTCTCCCTTTGCTTTCTCTGCCCCGCCTCTGTCTTTCCTAGGGCAGGCAAAAGGCCAGGGATTGATGCACTCTTGGTTAGCGCTTCTCTCACTGAGCCACCCGCTACCAACCAGGACACTCCTTCCTCCTTGGCCTTGGTCAACCAGTTGTCCGTATCCCCTATCCTCCGACCCTGCACCCCCCACTCTGCTCTGTGCTCACCCCTGCCTGACTCCTTCCCACCTTCCAAAGCTCTTCTCTGGGAAATCTTTTCCATCTACCTGCCCCCCCCCGCCGACTCCCCAGCACTCCATTCACAGATTTCTCTCTGCCTGACTTCTCAATTCAGTGCTTATTGTCTGCACCACATAATCTAGAAATATTTTTTTAAATTTTTTTATCTTTTATTTTTTATACTACATGGTTCACTGGATCTGAGTCATGCTTCCCAGTAGGTGAAGGATCACATATTCCCTTGTGGCTCTTTCATAGTTAGCATATTAATGGGCATGATGTGTGCTTACAATTCATGCTCTTACTCAGAAATAAAAGGAATGCTACGGTCTCCTTGAGACTGTATATAGTGGAATTTATTGTAATTTCTCACTCTGTATACTGCGATTGGACTATGGTGGTAAAGGGGGTATTGGGTATGGTCCGTGGATGTCTTTCCTTCTATTTCTCCGTTCAGTAATCTCAAATTCCCTCTTGTTCATGATGCATCCAGTCTTCTACCACCACTTAACCCAGCAGCTCTCCAGCTCCCTTCCATCTTCTCATCCTTTATCCATCCATTCTCTGTGCTCAGTGATGGCATCGTGCCCTTAAGGAACATCCAGGCCAGGAGAAGTAGGGATAGGAGGAGGGTTGGGGACTCAACTGTCAAGAAGAATGAGATAAATGCCCTGGATCTTCTGAGCAGGCAAGAGCGGAGACCTCTAAATCTGGGAGTGTCTTTAGAGATTGTCACAGTCAGCCCTCTCTGTATAATACAGTGTCCAGAGAAAATGGCCTACTCTAAGTTACCCGTCAAGTTCGTGGGGGCACCTGCAGAGCTGAAGGAGATTGCACAGTTTGCTCTTCCACTTTCACCGGTGGGGAAGGCGAGGCTCGGCGATGGGAAGGAGCTAGTACTGCATTGCTAGTCACTCCTCTGGCTGTGCAAGTGACGTTGGAGCAGAGATCTTGGACGTGGTTAGGCTCAGGCATGTGCTATGTTGGAAGAGGACCAGCGATTCGCTTAGATTATCTGGAGTTTCACTTTGGTCTTTGAATCCCCAGCCCATTCCAGTACTTCAGCCAACCACCCCAGTCTATCCCCAGACGTCCCAAGACCCCTTGAGTTCTGGGTAAAATCTGACTATGTGTCCATCCCTTCCTCTGCAGCCCAGCATCATCCTGGGCTCACCTTGCAGAGGACCACCATTCTAACCCAGCCTAGCCCTGCCTGGTGGCCACATCCCTCTACCCAGACCTGGGCTCCTCCACGGATATTCCCAGGCAGCGCTGACACTGGCATATGAAGCCAGATCCCAGGCGCTGAGAAGACGAGGTTCCTGGCCGTGGACAGGAGATAAGTGGAGACGTAAATGGTGATTTTCTGGCCTGTGAGCCCCTGTTCGTGGATTTCATCTTTTAATGGAAGTGCAGTAAATAAAAGACGATTTCACAATATGCCAAGCAACAGGTCAGGAACATCTGAGCCGCTGGAATTGATAGAAGGGAGCTGAGCGTAACAAATCTCCCCAAATTGCACCCGGCTCCACTTGTATCAGCTCCCAGACAGCATCCCCCAATTATTGTGCGAGGCAATTATTTCAGAGCTGGAGCTTTTGGAAAATAAGGCATGTGAATGGGAGTATACTTTCATTGCTTCTTGCCAAATAGAATTTTCCCCCATTTTTTGTTAATGTTAGAGCCCTGATTGAATCTTAACTCCTATACTTGTCGACATTCCCTTCCCCACTTTGGAGGCTGAATTTATTCTTAAAGGATCATCCAGATGCCACCTCCTCCAGGCAGCCATTTCTCTCTCTGTCCAGTGTTTCAGGTCAAAGCAACACTGTTAAACTGAGGCTAAATGTACATACAATGAAACGCACAGTTCTTAAGTATGCATTTCAAGGAGTTTTGACAAACCCTTGTAACTGAGAGTATTATTCTATCACTCTAGAAAATTTCCTGGTGACCCCTTCCAGTCAGCCCCCGTCAACCCATAGGCAGCCACTGAACTGAAAAATATCATGGTTAATTAATTTTGTCTATTCTTGATTTCCTTATAAATGGGAACATAAAGTACAGGAGACAGAACACTGTGGTGTGTGGGCCAAATATAGACCATCTCTTTTTTGGTATGACTGGTGAGTGAAGAATGGTTTTCACATTTTTAAATAGCTGGAAAGAAAATCAAAGAAGAATGATATTTCATGACACATAAAAAGTATATGAAACTCCAATTTCAGTGTTCATAAATCGTCTTATTGGCACACGGCCATGCTCATTGGTTTATGTATTGTCTACGGCTGCTCTCGTATTACGATGGTACAGCTGAGTAACAGAGATTGTTTGGCCCCCAAAACCTAACACGTCCATCATCTGATTCTTTACTGAAGACTCTTCTCGGCCTTTGATAGAGAGTGCACTCTTATTTCTGATGCCCTTGCTTGGTGTAATATTCTTGACATTCATCTCTTGTTCCGTGTTTAGGTGCTATTTTTATGCCCTTCAGCTAAATGTGTGTCTTCCTCCCTGGAATCCCTGGAGCAGGAATGGCAAATATGGTGTGCTTTTCCCACCACTGTGTCTTTTGTGCCCGTAGCTTGCATCCCCACTCAGTCATGGTCTGTTTTTTTTTGCTGGGCCTGGGCTCCACTCAGAATTTGTCTCAACTCAGTGCTCCAGGCAGTCACTACTAATAGATAAGAATTGGGTGTGTGCTGAAGGTCATTTGCCATCGTCTGCCTAGAAGCAGAGTATCGTAGAGCAAGGATGCAGAGTTTCGACTTCAGACAAACTTGGATGTGAGTCCCTGTGCCGCCACTTACCAACTGTGTATATTTGGACAACTTACTTAGCTCCTCTGAGCCTCAGTTTCCCAGGTCCCGGTGCATAGTAGGTGCCAACTAAACGCCTCTGTAGAACAGACTTGTTCTGCTTGCTCAAACCTGCTATTTTTCCTGGTTGGTGAACTCAGAATCCTCCCAGTCATTCACTCCCAAAACATCAGTCATAGCCTGTTCTCTCCATGCGCACAAGCCCACCCCCATCACCCTCTCTTGACCTGACATCTTCTCTTGCTTCGACCTGTGCAGCTGGTCACCCTTTACATTGTCCTTGGCTCCCTCCAGTTCATGCTGCCTAGAACAGGCAAAGTGAATGGATAACACACAACTACACAGCTCCCCACCTTATTGCCTTATTCTGAGGATAAAGACCAACCAGCTTAAGGTGCCCTAAAAGCTACCCATGATCTACCCCTGCCTGTATTTCTAGTCTTATGTACTATTACTCTCTGTTGTTCCCAACACTCCAGCCACATTGGCCTTGGTCTCTGTTCTCCCCATGAACCACAGAACCACATCTCTCCTCCCCTGGTCATGTATATATTCTCTTTCCTCTGAGCAGAACACTATTCTTATTTGTACCCTCTTCACCTTGTTCAGTCTTATTTTTTTATTGAGATACTATTCACATACCATAAAATTCACCCTTTAAAGTAAGTGTACATTTAAATGATTTTTGGTATAAGTACAGTCTTATGCAACAATCACTGCTGTCTACGTCCAGAACGTTTCATCACCCCAAAAAGAAACCCTGAAGCCATTAGCAGTCACTCCCATTCTCTTGCCCCCACCACTAATCTACTTTCTGTCTCTATGACTTGGCATTTCTGGACATTTCATTTAAATGGAATTGTGCAATATGTGGTCTTTTGTGACCAGCTTCTTTCACTTAGAATAATGTTTTCAAAGTTCATTGATGTTGTGGCATATATCAGTACTTTATTCCTTTTTATTGCAAAATAATCTTCCATTGTATGGATATACCACATTTTATTTATCCACGTATCAGTTAATGGACATCTGGATGGCTTCCACCTACTATTTGGCTATTAGTAGGAATGCCCCGAGGAACATTTTGTGTACATGTTTTTGATTTCTTCTAGGTATATACCTAGGAGTGGAATTACTGGTTACTAAAGGACCTCTACTTTTAACTTCTTGAGGAACAACCCATAGTTTTTCTTTTTTTTTTTTTATAAATTTTTTTTTTTTAAGATTTTATTTATTTGCGAGAGAGACAATGAGAGACAGAGAGCATGAGAGGGAGGAGGGTCAGAGGGAGAAGCAGACTCCCTGCTGAGCAGGGAGCCTGATGTGGGACTCGATCCCGGGACTCCAGGATCATGACCTGAGCCGAAGGCAGTCGCTTAACCAACTGAGCCACCCAGGCGCCCCAACCAAAGCAGCTGCACCATTTTACATTCTGATCAGTAGTGCATTAGGGTTCTGATTTCTTCAGATTCTTAGCAAAACTTCTTGTTGTTTGTCTTTGTGATTATAGCCACCCTAGTTGACAGAGTGGTATCTCATTGACGTAGTTCATTCCTACTTATCTATTCTGTCCAAATAAAATATCACTCTCTTGAGGAAGACTTCCTCAATGGCACCATCCCCAACTAGAACAGATCTCACTGTTCTTTCATAGTATCCTGTGACCTTTTCCACCAGAGTACTTATTAATTAATTAATTGGAGGTGGAGGGTGGGAAGGGGCAGAGGGAGAGGGAGAGAGAAGCTCAAGCAGGCTTCATGACCAGCGCAGAGCCCGATGTGGGGCTCCATCTCACAACCCTTAGATCATGACCTGAGCTGAAACCACGAGTCAGATGAACCTCCTAGGTGCCCCGATACATTTATTTTTATAATGTTCTTTACTATGTGACCCCCACACTCAACTCTAACGTCAAGGCGGGGGGTCGAACTTACTATTGCACATAGTAAGTGCTCAAAAAGAAAAAAAAAGAAAAGATCTGTTGGATACAAGCATGAGTGGATCCCTTCATCCTTCCAGAGCCTACCCTTACCTGCCACATACTCTCTTAGCTTGTTGTTTCTTATTCTCTATGGTCTTTCACATTAGATTCTCATCTTTTTTTTTTTTTTTTCTGGCCTCTAGCCTTGTCCATTTTTATTCATCCTCCACAAAACTATTAGCTCAATCTTTGTAAAATACTTTTAAAAAATTGTGACAGTTGATGGAAGTCCTTCAAGGTGATATGCGCTGCAGTTGAGTTCTTGATAAAATCCATAGAGGAGAGAACAATTTTGGAATTTTCTGTATCTTTTACCTGACTTTTGAATTTTTCCCCTTGCTTTCAGTTGTTTGGCACATATTTTACTGTTTCTAGTAAGTGCTAAGCTCCTGGAGGGCAAGAAATTCTGCATGTATCTTTGGACAGTCCTACTACACCTCACAAGTGCCTGGTTTAAAGCAACTGTCAGTAAATGTTTGTTCACTGGGATTAAATTTTATTATTCCTCCCAAGAGAAGAATTTGTATGCTAACAGAGGCCTTCAAAGACTTAACTGGAAGGATTAATGGTGGAATCCCAGGGATCGACCACAGGCGGGTTGGGGAGATATTTTTGGAGCTAGCCAGTCACTTCATCTTGTTAAAGCTGCCTGCTCTACCCGAACTTGGGGATGGTTCTCCTTGGGTCAGTGGGAGATAGTTTAGTAACTGTCCTTGCCAGTTTCAGAAGAACATGGGGTCCCTTCTTTTTTCTCAAGGGGCATCTTGCCTCATATGCCTTTCCCTCTGCAGATGACCCCTGGCTCCTGACCCCAGAGATAGGAGAGCGCATTGAAACCTTTGCTCCTGATGACAGCAGTGTGACCCAAAGACATATTTGTTTTTCTTCCTGATAAGTAGGAAGGACCCAAAGGCATTCTGAAACTTGGGAGCGGGGAAGCACCATTGAAGTGCAGAGAATACTTTCATACTTTTTCAAATGCTACCAGGTAGGTCTAGTGTATAGCAGAAATTTAAACCCCTATCTTTGGGACACACTCAACCTAGTGGTCTCTCAACTTTTCCAGGAGTTGCATCCCTCTTAGAAAAGAAGGGAAGGGAATGAGTATTGCATAGAAAGGAGGAAGGGAAATTAATATTTGATATTCATTGTATCTCCATGAGAAAGGTGGTGTTGTCTCCATGTTGCAGATAAGAAATCAGAGGCTCAGTGGGAAAAAGTGACTTTGTTGAGGCCCCAGGCCAGCCAGCGGCAGAAATAGCATCCTGACCCAGGCCACCACAGCACGCTGTCCCCAGGTAGTCTGATAATAATGAAAGTTCGCCAGCTATCTAATGGCAATTTGCCTTTGTAACATGGACACTCAAGGACTCTGGGCCTTGACAGTGGTGGAAAGAGCTCTGCACTGGGAGCTGGGAGCTCTGGGTCAACTCTCACTATTGAGTGACCTTGGACAGGACCCTCCCTTCATCTCTGCCTGCCCTCCCCATGGGAGAAATGAAGGACTTGAATCCACCTGCCAAGCCTCTCCCTGTTCCCATTAACTGTAGAAATGGTTTTCATTTCGTAACTTAGACTTTTCTAAATTGCCTAACTAATACATAAAGCCATTCTTTTGGTAAAAATATAAACAAAGTAAAACCACATGGAGTAAAAAGTGACGTTTTGCTCCTGGGTTTCTCTATCTCCCTTCCCTACCCAGAGATAATCACCGTGAACTGTTTGGTGTATATCCTTCTCAATTCGTTTTCTCTTTATTTACACTCACATGTGTGTATATATCCAAATATACATCTGTGTATTCCCCATATGCAGGATCATTACTCTATTATTCTGAGACTTACATGTGTATGTTTTTCATTTAAAAATGATTGGAAATCTTTCAGTATCAGAACAGTTGGATCTACTTCATTATTTCTAATGATCTCATTCTGTATTATGGATATGCTATAATTTATCCAACCCATTTTCCTCTCAATGGACATTTATGTTGTTTCTAATCTTTCATCATCAAAAGCATGCTACAGTGAACTTTTTTGTATATGTAGCTTTCTATTGTGTGTATTTCTTTTTTTTAAGATTTTATTTTTTTAATTGAGAGAGAGTGCATGTTGGGGGGGAGGGGCAGAGGGCGAGGGAAAGAGAGAGAGAACCTCAAGCAGACTCCGCACTGAGCATGGAGCCCAACACAGGGCTCGACCTCCTGACCCTGAGATCATGACCTGAGCGTAAACCAAGAATCGGACACTTAACTGAGCCACCCAGGTGCCCCAAGTGTGTGAGTATTTCTGTAGATTGGATCCCTAGGGTTAGTAGTACCGGGTCAGAGAATATGGACATTTTCAAGTTGCATAGATACTACTGAATTGCCCTCCAAAACGCTTGTACCAGTTTATACTCAGAGTCCAGGTGGGCTTTTAGCTGTGGCAACAACAGTAAGAGCATTATTTGGGTGTGGGACCCTGCCTGTCACCTCTGTCAGCTGTTAGTGATTCTGTTCACAGGTGAGGCGGGTCCTGCCCGGAGCACCTTCCACATCTTGTTTCTCACAGCTCAGCGCTTCCATGGCTTCCAACACGGGGTTTCAGCAAACGCTTTCCAGAAGGGGAAGGTGGCTTGATTAACCTCCTGCCCAGCTCAGAACCCGGGCTTTCCTGAGAAGGTCCCAGTAGATTGCCAGGGGTTGGCAGACCGCTGACTAATAGGGACTGTGGCATCTGGCTTCACTCGGACATCAGCCAAGTCCTGAGGAGTTCAAACGACCTCTCCCACTCCCTTGCCCCTTCCTGATAGTGGCCCACCGCCAGGTACCCTGAATAATGCATCATGTTTGTCCTCTCAGTCTGCTGGCTGTCTGCGTTTTCTCTCCACCCGCCTGCCTTCCCTCCTTGGTCTGCTGGTGTCCCTAAGCCTTCCGCCAGGCCTTGGGCACCGCCCGGCAGGAAGAGGGAGTAGCTGGTTTTAAAAGATTAGTTGCACAGCTAGAAGTCTGTCTTCAAACAAAACCTGGATGTCTTTGTTTCTTCCTCTTAAACCTAAGTCAGAACAGAGAAGGGAAGAAAATACAAATGCCCATCATTACCGAGCTCCTCCCCATGTACGGCATGCAGTGGTGGGCACCACACAGGTATCGCCTCCTTGGCTCATCCCAAGACAACACCACTGCCTCTACTGTCAAATGAGGAAGCCGAGCCCAAAGAAGTGACATAAACGACTCGTGGCTGCAGTCCGAAGGTCTGGAACCTGAATCCATATTTGTCCTACTCCCTGTAACAGCCTTTTTCTTCCACTCCGCCTGACTGCTGAGAAAGAGGATTTTTTCTTTCTTTTTTTTTTTTTTTTTTTTACCTTTATCCACACTCATCAGCATTCAACTAGCCCCCAAACATCTATTTCTTGGTATTTCCAAAGACACGTAGCATCATAACATCCACAGCCATTTCCCACCAATCCAGAGAGAGTCACCGAGTCTGTCTTGAAACCTTCCCGGATGATTATTCCTTTGGATCTGGCTACCTGTCCATTTGAATGTGCTGGATGGTTTATCTGTCTGTGACATTTTTCCTGGGGCCTATGTGTGCTGTAGTAAGGTGGAAAATAGACTTTGAAGTTAGACCAATATGGGTTTAGATTTCTACCTTGCCCCTTGCACACATGTCCCCAAAGACTCATTTTACCTCTGTGAACCTCAGTGTCTTCTTTATTATTTATAGTTTTTACTAGAGTTAAGTATGCTTCTGCTATCCTATGTAGACTGAATAATGCCCCCCGCCCCCCATGGATATCTGCATCGTAACACCTGAATATGCTCTGCGTATGACAAGAGGAACTTTGTAGATGTGATGTAAGTTAAGGATCTTGAAATGGGAAGGTTATCCTGAATTATCTGGGCGGGCCCAATATAATCACATGGGTCTTTTTAAGAGTGAGGCATGGACGTTAGAGTAAGGAAAGGGGATGTGGAGAGAGTCACAGGGAGACTCAAAATCCCATGCTGCTAGGCTTGAAGAAGGAGGAAGGAGCCAGGAGCAAGGAATGCAGCTCTGGGGGTTAGAAAAGGCAAGGTAAGGGATTCTTCCCTCGAGCCTCCAGAAAGGAATGCAGCCCTGGAAACACCTTGATTGTGCCCCAGTGAAACCTAATTTGGACGTCTGACTTCCAGAGCTGTAAGATGACAGATTTCTATTGTTTTATGTTACTAAGTTCCTGGCAATGTGTTATAGCAGTAGTGGGAAACATACACATCTTTGCTAAGCATTGGGCTTCTTGAAATCTGTAAGGCTTGGGACCTGGAGAGAGCTTGGATCTCTCACTTCTCTACATACAAACGACTTGTGACCTTGTGCTTCATTGAGCCTTCCTTTCCTGACATGCAGTATGGGTTAGTGATGACTCTTTAATAGGATTTGTGAAGATTGTGTGAGATCCTGTGCTATGCAAAATGCCTGGCATGAAATAGATGCTCAGTCGTGAAAGTATTATTTTCCTTGACCGACAGCCATGAACTGGTGGCAGAGACGTTGGTTGTGGATGGCTTTGGTGAGCGTGGGTAGTAGAGACACAGATTTGAACGCCAGCTCTGGCATTTGCTCACTCTGTGACCTTGAACCATATACCTAACCTCTGTGAAGGATGATGAATCTTCTGAACATAAATTCAAGCAAGATTACATGATGCACAGCAAACCCCAGCTCAAGCACCCTCTTCTGGCTTGAGCTTCTGGAGGGCAGAGCAAAGACTTGCACCTTGTCCATCTTCTGTCCTTAGGACCTAACGCGGTGTGTGACATAGTTGTGCAGGGACATGTTTGTTGCAAAAACTGAACCTGTGATGGAAGAGAGTTTGGTCTAGGACTTTCCGTGAACTCCAGATCTTAGAGGGTAGTCTAGGTAAGGACTAGGGATCAGGGAGCTCCATCAGGAGGAAGAAACGGTTCTAGAGATCAACCTGCTGGTCAATTGGAAAGAGTGGATGAGGACCACAGTGGTCAGGCAGTACCTGACTTAATGGGTGTCCAATTCTGGGTCGATGGTGTTTGGTTCCTCCAGATGTTGAGGCTCCTGTCCAGCGTGACTCATTCCTCCTTTATGCAATGCCCACAGCTCCTCTTTTGTAGGTGCTAATGGTGAGAAAGGAAACCAGCCCTTGTCTGGGCCTTTCTTCCTTTATTAACTCCAGGCCTCAAAAGGAGGCTTCACTCAAGATTCCCCTCCTCCCAGCTCCTTAACTCAGTCGTGCTGTGCATTACTAACTAGCTGGGAGGATTCATGAAATGACATTATGGGGGGCTTTGAGCTCTCCCAGACTTGGTGCCTTCCTTTGTATTGAATTATGTCCACCATCATTCTTTGTTTACGGCCTTTGAGCTAATTTCTGAGGCTTGCAGCTTTGCAGCCCCTCCTAGCTTATTGAATTAATTTTGTGAGCAACGGTTTTGAGTTATTGTGGTCCAGATTAAGTCATCTTGTGATCTTTTCATCCACTGTCTTTGTAATGCTATTGAAAAGCTATCATGTTTGCGGGCTGTGATTGGTACTGTTTTTATAACCCCAGTCTTATGCAGTCTCATAATTCCTTTGTCTTCCTGGGTTGTGTCCAATTTGTTAATCTTTGTTGTAGAAGAGCAATAAAAAGGGTAAGACACGGGCCCTGCTAGAGCGAGGCAGAGACTGGGGTTGAGTCCCAGCTCAGGCCATAATTAGCGGCTGTCCCTGGACAGTTTGCTTCCCCATCCAGAGACCTGGCTTCCTGCTCTGGAAAATGGGAAGAACCAGGCCTGGCTCGCAAGTGGATGGTCCAATGGGATGCTCTATCTGCAAGTGGCTGTCACGTAGCAGTTGGAAGTATTTCTCTCTTCTCTTAGTTCTTAAAGTGCCTGCTTCATGTATTTTTCCCTTCTCTCTAAAAGATAAATATGACATTTGATGTTTTACAAAATTTAAGTATATATTCTGCTGCTGTTCTACTGTGACTTTTCAGAAATAATTGTGAGTGCTTCACTAACTATATTAGCTCTTCTCTGGAACACCTTAGGATACATGCTGTCCAACCTGCTGATTTGTGTTTATCCCCAAATCACTAAGTATTCCCTTAACTGCTTTCTGTCATAGCTGTTTCTGTGAGATCTTAATTACTTCCTAATTGTCCACATTTCTTCTCTTTCTTCTTCTTCTTCTTCTTTTTTTTTTTTCTGTTTCTGGCAAAAGACAGATTATCAAAGATGGGTTCGGGATCTTTGCCACCTCAGAGTCATCATTAATTTCCTTTCTCCCTCATTATGAAGGAAGGAATATGTTCCAGTTTGCGCTCTGATTTCCCACCTGGATTCCTTCTAAGCACTCTTGATAACCCCAGCATCTCTGTAATCACATTTCCCCTTCAAAAGAGACCTTTCTAAGCAGACGCTTCTAACTCTGTAAGAGCACATTTCACTGGGCTGCATCCCTTCATTTGACCTGGCGGGTTTTCACTTCAATGGACAATAATTTAGGCACTGGGGATGCAGAAATGAAGATAACTCTGTCGTTGGTTTGAGCACCTCATGTAGATAAACGTGCGCTCAAAAAACATAATAAAATGTTAAAGATTCCATTAGCGCCTAAAGGAATGTAAGGCAGACTTACGGAGTTTGAGCAGGTGGGCATCAGAGAAAGTTGTAAAAGTGAGGTTTTAACCAGTTTCTAAGCATAATTTCAGCATCTGTAAAATGGGATTCACCCTGAGTTTTCAGTATCAGCGTAAAACTAGGTAAATGTTTCAATGCGTGACGCATACTAAGCATTCAGTAATTATGAATATGCTCATCTGCTAGCAGTAAGAACTACAATGCTAATGACAGCAACAAAAATGTGTGTACCCCTCTTTCCCACACTCACGTGCAGGTGGCACATTTGGAAATACCATCATCCCCAGTGGGGAAATGAGGAAACTGAGTCTCAGAGAAATCCAGTGACTTCCCAGACATAATGCTACAACTTAGAAGTGTTAAAACCATGGGAATTCAGTGGAAATCTGGCTCCATATTCAAGTTTGCCCTTTACACTTCTTCTTTCCAGTGTGCTTGCAAACAAGAACCTGTGTGAAGAATTTACAGAGTATTTTTCCAGGCAGCCAACATCAGCCAGGGTTTGCAGGGAAGAGGTGGTGAGCTGCAAAACCTCAGGATTTGGAGCACACATTAGTCAGAACCTATTTTTTAAGACTTAAAAAAAACCCTGAAGTATAGTTAACATACGATATTGGTTTCAGGGGTACAGCATATTCAACGGTTCTGTCCATCACTCAGTGCTCATCGCAATGAGGGTAGTCACTATTCAAAATTATTTTTAATAATGGGTAAAATTTATTCAGTACTTACTGTGTGCTAGGCACTGTCCTGTATGTCTTGTATTTATCATTTCATGTAATTTTTGCAACCTTTTGATACGGTGTCCTTAATATTCTCAGTTTACAGATGGCGAGACTGAGGCCCAGTGGGGTAAAGTAAGTGGCCTACATGCACATAGCTAATAAGTGGCAGCACTGGGATTTGAACTGTCCAAATCCGGGATCCTAGTCTGTGACTGTGGAACCACCCCTCAGCTCTCAAATGTCCATATGAACGGGGTCCATGTTTGCAGATACAGCCTTTGCGCTGGAAGCTTCAGGAAGACTTGGTACCTACTGCCAGTGTCTGACTGATCAGCAACTTGGAGGCTCTCCCTCTCCCTCCTCACCGCCTGGGGAAAGTGTCAGTGAGCCATGAAATGACCAAGGGACATCAGAAAGAGAGAGGAGGCAGGCACAGGGCTAATCCACCCAGGACATAATCAGCCCTTGAATCATTGTATCGGCTGGCAGTTAATGTGCCCACACAGGCCCAGGGGACTGCATGCAGTCTGGCCTCGTGCAGCTTCTGGATCGAGGATGTTCATCAAGACATTGGAAATATCAGTAGCTGCTTTGCCAAGTAGCATTTAAGGATTCCCCAAAAACCCTGCTCAGCCAAGGCCAGCCACCCCCTCTCACAAGTGAGAAAAGGGAACTTGTTTTCAGGGGCACAGTCCCATGGAAGCATGAGGCTTTGAGAAAGGTATGCAAGTGCCGCAGAAGACCCCCGTCTGAGCACAGGAGACTGCCTGCTGCTGGCTCTCTGAACACTGTGGGGTGCGGGTGGGGGCCGGGCTTCCCGTCTCCAAGACTCGGTCTTCCCCTCCATAGAATAAGCACGGTAGACTAGATGTCTCTGCAGGGGCCTCCCCGCTGGAGCATCCTATGATCCGTCAGTGCTTTGACATCTAGCCATGATAATAACAAAATCTTATGAAATGCTTTCTGTCTTCCAGACACTGTCTAAGGGCTCCAGGTATTACCTCATTAATCCTCACAACTCTGGGAGGTGAGGTGCAGCTGCTATTCTGACTTTAAGGATCAAGAAATTGGGGCACGAGGAGGTAACAAGCCTTACTTACTCAAGGTTGTACAACAATTAAGGGCAAAGCTGGGATTCAAGGTCCCGTCATCTGGCTCCTGAGTCCACATTTTAACAGAGGTGCCTCACTGCCCTTCGGTCAGGCTTCCTTGGGTACTTTGTTCCCCAGCTCGGTGTGGGCGGGTAATAGGACGGTTTGACAGGAATGGTGCTCACAGAATTTAAGGCATTGCTAGTTTTGTTCAGGTTTTGCTTGGATGAGGGAGGCAAGGCAGGGAGTGATGTTGCCATATTAAAATATATGTAGGCCCTTTTAGTTCCCATGTCAGGATGAACTTGAACTGGAATAGAATAGTCGTAGCGTGCATGCAAATGTCCAGCTGGATTTAGTCTCTGTTCTCCCTTGGGTCACAGGGGCCCTTTGGTAATGTAGAGTTGAAGAGTTTGGCTTGTGGGGTCAGAAGGACCTGGGCTCAAATTCCCGCCACTTACTAGCTGATACTGAGCATGTTACCTAATTACCCCCATCCAATTTCTCATTTATAAAATAGGAATTATAATGTCACCCATTTCCAAAGGCTTTGGGGGCCAAACAAAGGCAAAGTGTTTTCTAAACCATAAAGACTTCTTCGTATGATTGAAGGTGGCCTGGAACGGAGATAAGCTTTTGCAGGTCTGCTCTTTCTCTTCCCGATGCTTCTCTCCCCCACCTCACCCTGAGGACTGGCCTGGAGCTCAGAGGCCCCGCGCCTTTGGTGTTTGCCGAGGCATTGCCGGGCTGGGTGAGAAAGAGTGTGATTGATTTGCTTTGCATTGGCTGCACACGATGAAAAGTTGTTTTCTTTTCTCCTTTCCTTCTCTAGTCCTGGGAATTATATTTTTCTTAGAGGGTTGTTAATGGAAAGCACTGAACCAAATTCCCTCAAATTGAATTTGGCTGCCTGAATTGTCGGCTCGGCGTCTCCTACCCTCTCAAACCTCATCCACTCCCAAACAGGAGCCTCCACCTTTATGCTCGCAGTCATTCGTGGGCTTCCATCTGGGCTGGGGGTGGGGTGGGGGTGGGGGGGAGTAGGTGGGCGGGGCACCTGGGCTTAGGGCTGTCCCACACTTCTCCCCACCCCTGGTCAGCCGGCCTGCCATGACACAGCAGTTGCACATGCCCTGATAGCTGAGGCCTGTGGAAGGCCAATCAGGCCGAGAGTCAGGGGCCTAGGATGGGGTCCTGTCGCTAGCACTTACCAGCTGTGGGCCCTTGGGGACATCACTCTACCTTTTCGAGTCTTCATATCCCTGTTTATATTAACAGAGAAAATAGCAAGCGATTTCCTCGCCTCAGAGGAGATGTAAGAATTTACTTGCGAGGGCGCCTGGGTGGCTCAGCTGGTTAAGCGACTGCCTTCAGCTCAGGTCATGATCCTGGAGTCCCAGGATCGAGTCCCGCATCGGGCTCCCTGCTCGGCGGGGGGTCTGCTTCTCCCTCTGACCCTCCTCCCTCTCGTGCTCTCTGTCTCTCATTCTCTCTCTCTCAAATAAATAAATAAAATCTTTAAAAAAAAAAAAAAGAATTCACTTGCGTGCTGACTTCTTCATTCATTCTTTTAGCACGTGTCCATCAGGGGCCTGTCATGGTCCAAGCATTGTGCTGGGTGGTGGCGTGATGACTCTGAAGAGCAGACATTTCCTGCCTTCAGAGAGCGTTTAGTCTAAAAGGTTGGCAGATAACAGATAGGAAACAGGTAATTTTAAGGTCACTTGACGTGCCATAGCTCGAGAGAAAATGGCCTGTACCTTGGGGTCAGGCAGGCACGACGTTTAATATCACCCCCACCACCTACGAGTTCCACCATCTTCGGTTAGTTGACCTCGAGGGGCTTCAGTCTCCTCCCATGTGGAATGGGTGTTCACAGCCTCCTTGTGGGGTTATTGTAAAGATTATAGATACCGTGTTTACTGTTCGCTGAACAGTGCCTGGCCCCTAAAAAGCACACAATGAATGGTAGCTATTATTGTTAATAATGATAATATTAATAATGGATGGAAAGTGCTTTCTAAGTTACAAAACCCTACACAAATATAATGAATCATTATAATCACATTACATAGAGACTCATTTCCCAAGACATTCCAAGAGCAATCAGGATCACTGGTGCTTAGAAAAATAATATTATTAACAACCTGAAGAAGAACTTTACCTTTGAATAGCACTCTTCCAGTTTTAACAAACAGCCATGGCAGGGGAGAACACTTAAGCGAATTTATTAATCTGGGCTGGCCTGTACTTTTGTTGCCAAGTATTGTCCTGTGTTTGTTGTAAGATTTTTTGTCTTCATTAACAGCACTTTTGTTTCCCCTAAGTAAATGATGACTTATATAGATTCGCCCCATTTTACCTGACCTAAGTTCAGGCAGGACTCTTTTTTAAAAAATTTCTTATTGTTATGTTAATCACCATACATTACATCATTAGTTTTTGATGTAGTGTTCCATGATTCATTGTTTGTGCATAACACCCAGTGCTCCATGCAGAACGTGCCCTCTTCAATACCCATCACCAGGTTAACCCATCCTCCCATCTCCCTCCCCTCTAGAACCCTCAGTTTGTTTTTCAGAGTCCATCGTCTCTCATGGTTCGTCTCCCCCTCCGATTTGCCCCCCTTCATTCTTCCCCTCCTGCTATCTTCTTTTTTTTTTCCTTAACATATATTGCATTATTTGTTTCAGAGGTACAGATCTGTGATTCAACAGTCTTGCACAATTCACAGCGCTCACCATAGCACATACCCTCCCCAGTGTCTATCACCCAGTCACCCCATCCCTCCCACCCCCCTCCCCTCTAGAACCCTCAGTTTGTTTTTCAGAGTCCACCGTCTCTCATGGTTCCTCTCCCCCTCCGATTTCCCCCGCTTCATTCTTCCCCTCAGGCAGGACTCTTCTGTGCTGATACCTGCAATCCAAGTTCGGGGCATTGCTTAAGCCTACAAGTGATTATTTTTCCTACTGTGTTAAATGCACAGTAATCCTTGGAGACTGGGCCGACTGTGGTTCTGTGATAATGGGATTTTATATTTATAAACCAACATGTTAAAAATGCGTGATATTTTTATATGTGTTTTTTAGATCAGAACTCTTAGCACATGGCAATCATCATTCTGATTCTTGGGAAACCAAAGCAGTTTTATGATGTTTGCCTTTAGCCTTCGATAGAGGCTGAGGGTGCTCTGCCACCCTCTGGTGCCCTTAACCCAGAGATAATTTATAAACGTATGTACATTGGGAAAATGAAGAAGAGTAGGGATATACAATTATAGGCTTGCCTTCCCCAAATACATGGAATTCGTTTATTCTAAAACCTTTGCGACGAGGCAGAGGCTCCATAATGGAAAGCATGTATGAGGATCTTCTTTGGCAACTCTTAGCCCCAGGCAGTGTTTACTGAACACATGAAAAGAATCCACTATTTAGTATATTAGTACCTTGAGCAATTAAAAAAGCCAAAAAAGCCTATGACTCTTTTGTTGTTGTTTCAATGCATGCCTTCTTTAGTTTGTATTGAGTGTGAGATTCAAAACTCTGAATCTATCCGTGTGTGTGTATGTGTGTGTGTATGTGTGTGCTTAGCGTGTGTTTCCCAGAACCCTTGTTTGATTAAGAATTCTAGAGCTCTCAAATCTGTTCTTGTCAATTATTGTACTTCTCCAAGGTCGATGAAGAATGACTGCATAAACATGATATGACTTTCGTGAATCCCTGACCCTTTGCTGCTGTTTATTTAAGTCATGCCCACTTCCATTTTGTTAGCTATAGGAAAGTCATTTTTGACTCACCCTCACTTTTCTTGTGGTCAGGCTGGGACCTGGGATTCCTATTCTGTTTTACAAGTGAGAACCTGAAGAATTGCAGGTGGAAATTGTTTGTTATAACAGCACTTACCACACACTGGGGTGGGGAATATTGTACAGAACTCATTGTATGGAAATGGGACAGGACTCTTGCAAATGGGTGGGGGCTGGTCTAAAGTCCCTCTGTCCTCAAGGTTTCTGTGATTCTAAGTGAACCTAAAAATAACACTGGGTGAGAGCTAGCCAAGTTTTATGTGTCTGAGAGGCATTAACCTCAGTGATTTTATAGCTAAATTAGATACCTATGTGAACTCAATCAAGTCTTATAATATTTCCAAGAGTTTTTAAAGCATTGAGTGTGGCCCAGGCATTGTGTTGGACTCTGGGGAAGCAGCCATGGACAAGCAAAGAGGGCTTTAGCCTTTAGGAGCTTCCCAGCTAGAGGTAAAGCAGACATGAGTGATGTAATTCATGTGCTCTGTGCTTATCATGAACATGTCCCTCTACAAGAGCTTCATATGCATTCTCTCATTTGTCTTTATAACAACCGTAAGAGGATTGGGAACATGTCCCTACTTTACAGAGAATGAATTTGAGACTTAGAGGTGTTAGTAAGTGCCAGAAGGTCACAGAGCTCAGAGGCAGCAAAGCCCACACTAGAACCCAGATTTGGCCGATTTTTTTTTTTCCCTAAAGATTTATTTATTTATTTGAGTGAGAGAGAGAGAGAGAGAGAGAGAGAGAGAATGCAAGCGTTGAGTAGGGGGTGGGGTAGAGGGAGAGAGAGAGGGACATTGGACTCCACACTGAGCATGGAGCCCTACGTGGGGCTTGATCCTGTGACCCTGAGATCATGACCTGAGCCGAAATCAAGAGTTGGACACCCAACTGACTCAGCCACCCAGGCACCCCCAGATTTGGCTTATTCTTATGGCTCATGTTCTTAGCCACTCACTATACTGCCCTTTCTGTCACTTAATCTGTAGACCTCATGCTCTTCATCTGTTCGGTGAGCAGCCCTGCTCCACCCAAAGCACCATTGCAGGGAATTGCTAAGAGAAGCTTACACAATAGTATGGCTTGTTTTTATTATAGTTTATTTGTTTTTATCATTGTTCTAGAACAGCACACAAAATGGAGTAGTAAAACCATATAAGACTGAGCCTCTATTCTGCTCTGAAAACATCCCCACCAATTAAAGGACTCACTGAAGAACAAGGAGTTGATGCTATTTGTGGTTCAGAGCAGGTGTTTCCGAGAGCTGGGTTGCATGAGCAGGGAGGCAAAGTGGGTGGCTGCAGTGGGTATGGGGAGCTCAGACACCAAGCTGAGGTCATGAGGATGACTTAGGAGTCTAATCTGCAAGATTCAGGGAAAAATGTGGTCTACGTATTACAATAAGGGCTTATTCATGTCATAGGAGGAGTGGAGGAGAGGAGAAGAATTCTTACAGAAAGATCATGGGCAAAGAGTGCTAGGCCTACACTTCTAATCCAGCTCTACCTTGACTATCTGTGTGACCTTGGGAAAATCCCGTTACCTCTTGGGACCTCAACTTTCTCATCTTTAACTGGGCTTCCCACATAGAGTTAATGAGAACATTAAAACCGAGAATAGAGGTGAAAAGGATCTATAAACTGATGTTCCGTGCATGTTATTTTTTATTTTTTATCATCATCATCAATCTTTATCAGCTGATCACTGACATTGTTGGTATTATCATTGTACATATTTCTTGGAACATCCACAGTCGGCTAGGCTGAGTCCTTCAAGCCATCGTTTTCAGAAAATGTAATCCGTTCATTTATTGAATAAACATGCAGGCAGGGCCTCCAGCCTGTAAAAAACTGTGCTAGGTTTTGCAAGATGAGTAAGACAAGGCCTCTGCCCTCGAGTTTACAAGGAGAAATGATGAGGCCTTGGGTAATGGCAGAACGGGGCTCAGTTATGTAATGTGTCAGGGACACCGAGCAAACAGAATGCTATGTTAACTTGTCACAGTCTGCCAAGGAGAATCCGTGCTTGGAAAGAGCAGGCAAGGAGCTCCCAGAGCATCACCCACGTGCTGCAGAAAGGGAGTGGCCTACCTGGGATACCTGCAGACTCCCAGGCTGATGCCTTTCCACCAACGAATCCAAGCTGCCTCCACCCTTTGTTCAGCTCAGAGGCTTGCCGAGAGCCTTCCCACATCATCAGGACATGGCAGGCTGTCCTGGGAGGGTGTGTTGGCCAAAATTGTGAGTACTACTTTGTCCAGTATTTCTGATTCCTCTCCTATCTGGGTTCGTGCTGGGGTTGCACTTCTCCACCTACCTGTTGTTGGATGGCTCAAATAACTAAAGTTGTGAGTGCAAGTGTGGGGCGCCGCTCATGGGCCAGAGCATTAACCTGTCAGGGGAAGACATTCCAGAACTTTCTCTTTCCCTCTCACATGGAGAGTGGCAATGTTTCAGATGGTGGCTCTCCCATCTGCTGGGGTCATTGAGAGCCTGTAATGAGTTGAGGCCCCTTACCAACCAGGGAAGGACGTGAGTCAAACACATACCATTATCCTTTAAACCCCTTAGGTTTGGGACTTGCTCCTGAAGCAGAGTCTAATGTTACTCGTTACAGGAGCAATGCCAGGACACAGGTGGGCAGAGTACAGTGACGCCTGTTTTCTATTGACTGTGCCTCCTGACCGGGTCCTTGATGATGCAGTGCGGGGGCTCAGAGTTCCTGGTGCATCTCGTAACTCAGGTTTGAGCCCAGCTCCTTCTGTAAGGCTAGGAGGCTTTTCTCGGGCTTACTCAACAAGCCTCTGCTCTTCTTTGAAGCTACCAGATCTTTTTCCTGAGGCTTCACTGCCTCTTGTTCTGCCACCACCTTTTATACTCCATCCCCCAGTTGTTTATCTTCTTCTGTAGTTTTCCATGAGGTACCTCATCAACAGCGTTTGGAAAAACTGGGTAAATCAAGCCTGTCTTTTATTTTGTACTTGATTAAACTTGTCAGAGAATTCAGGCAAGTTCGAAAGCCTCGTCGTATTTCTTTCTGCTCACAGAAAGATTCACCTGGCCTGTTTTTTGTTTTAACCTCCCATCTGCAATACCAGATGGAAGTCAGCAAACTGTGGCCCATGGCCTACAAAACAAGGCCTTGAGGATGAGTTCTGAGAGTGGGTCTTTACTGGGTTGATGCCTTGAAGGAGCCATTAATCTGCTTGGTGACTTTGGACAAGTCATTACCTCCCTGGTCCTTGATTTTCCAAGTTTAACTGAGGAGGAGGCTGGACCACATTAATTTACTGTTCTGCAAACATTTATTGGATGCCACCCTATATTAGGTACTACACAGGCTTCAAGGGGAAACATGTATAGGTCATGTTTTCAATCACATGGTTCATAGGCTAATGGAAGTGAGTGGGTAGCACGAGACATGAGTTACTGTGAATTGAGTCCCGAAGTAATAACTCTTAGGTTCTATTACTATAATGCTACCAGTGGATTTAATCCATGTTTAAGCAAGTTGATATAAAACAAAGCAGCCTACCTGTTGTAGATGGGGCAACCGAGGTTCTTTGAAAAAGCAGTGAGCATTACACAGTCTCAGTGGGTTAGGGGAAGAGGTATATTTGTGACCATGGACAAGCCATGGCTACGTTAGCTAGGGACTAATGGCTGATGAAATGCAAGGTCTTTAAGCCCAGATTCAGCATATCTGTCCCACATCTCCACGTTATGTCCCCAGTACTGTTCCTAGACCTTCTTTGTATAACCTGTCCATATGTTGAAATCCTAGACATGCTTGCAGGCCTGTGACACAGGCCTTGCTCGTAGGCCCTCAACATTAACCACGGATGGCCTTTCTCTGCGCTGATGGTTCATAGCATGTGCTGCGTGTATCTCATCCATGGCCTTCCCCCTTATCGTGACATCATGCCTGTGTCTTTGTGTCTTCACGAAGAGGAGGAGGGTTGGAGTGGAGTCAGTCCTAGATTCTTGCCTCCCCGTTGCCGTGAACGAACTATGTTACCTTGAACACTTTTCTTTTCTGCACTTTGGTTTACCACTTAGCACCAATGATGCCAATTCTGCAGGGCTGTTGAGAGAATGAAATAAGATGATGCATGTAAAGTATTTGTTTCATTTCTCATAATGTAAAGCTGTTCCACTCAGACACAAGGTAACTTATACACATAGGTGATTAACAGATGCTTAATGAACGAACACGCTCACGGACCTTCAGTGTTGTATCAGGGTGCTGGCAGGAAACAGATGGCTCCTTCCTGAGCACGTTCAGAAGAAGTAGTGGTGGTGGGTTTACTGAAGGGTGTGCCAGGGTTAAGGGAACCGGCCAGGGGTCATGAGGCCTTGTGCGTGAGCATCCGGGTGTTTCTGTCACCCTGCAAAAGAAGGAGATAATCCCATCCCAAATTTAGTTCAGATGTTGAGATGATGATACTACATATACACAGAGCAGGTATGGAAAGGTTGATTATTCACATAATTCAAGTCTTTGGGGTGAGCAGGACAGGCCTCTCAAGCAGGTCCAGAATGGCTTAAGAGAGCCAGCAAAAGAGGCTGGGCCTGGATTTTTGTTCTGGTTCAAGGATGGGGCCAGGCAGGGATTTGCATAGTTGGGAGTCTCTAGCCAGCACCAAAAGGAGGGAGCACCCAGGCTTTCTTACCAGCTTGCCCAGATAGGGAGCACAGAGGGAACAATGAGGCTTAGAAGCTATGTGTATCCAAACGTCAAAAATAGGAGCCAGATTCTTCATTTCAAGGGGGATGCTCTTGCCCCCTGATGGAACCAGATGAGGGAACAATGATGCCAGGAAGAGCTGGTCACAGGTTCTCCCATCCACTATCGAGACCACAGGGAGGGAGGACCATATGTACCCTGACTTCTCTCCCCTACCGCTCACTGATCTGCCAGTGTCTCTTCTGAGCACACCCCACCTTGAAGTAGAAGGGCAGAGAACCCGGATGATACAGCCTGTAGAGGTCAGGCAGCCTCCTGGGGCAAAGGGGGTCATGGAAATCGGTTGGGGGGTGGGGCAAATGACACAGGGGCAAAGCAGCTGATAGAGATCTCAGAGAAACCAGCAAGATCAGGAAGTTTTTTTTTTTTTTTTTTAAAGATTTTATTTATTTATTTGACAGAGAGAGACACAGCGAGAGAGGGAACACAAGCAGGGGGAATGGGAGAAGGAAAAGCAGGCTTCCCGCCGAGCAGGGAGCCCGACGTGGGGCTTGATCCCAGGACCCTGAGATCATGACCTGAGCTGAAGGCAGATGCTTAATGACTGAGCCACCCAGGCGCCCCAAGATCAGGAAGTTTTGCTAGCCATCATTCATTGTGCACATGCCAGGTGCCAGGTGTCATCCTAAGTACTTGATATGCAGACTCATTTTAAATCCTAAAATAACCTGAGGCAGGTACTATTTTGTGCACCTGAGGAGCCTGGGGCTTGGACAGGTTGGGAATATCTTAAATGTGGATGGAAGTAAAATTGACACCCAACACTGTTAAACTCCACTGCCCATGTGCTCACACTCACCTGTGCTGTCCCTTCTCCTTTTTGGGGGGGGTTGCTGGAGAACTCGCCCACTTGTGAGGTATGTGGCCCTAGAGAGCTGAGAACCATAGATGTTCCTTGCAAGCTCTCCACAGAGCCCCCACCTTGGTCTAGCCTCTACTACTCTTCATTAAATATCTTCTGTGTTCCATGCCTGTATTAGGCATTTCCACATACACAATTTTGTTTTATCCTTTCAGTAGTTCTTTGAGGAGATGACGTCTTTGCTCTAGAGCCAAGGAAACTCCGTCTCAGGGAGAGTGGGATGCCGGGCAGAGGTCACACACAATCTAGTGGGGGCAGGGCTCCAGCTTGGCCCTGCAAGGCCCCAGGCTTGGGGCTTCTTGCTGTGACTGGCTGTCTCCCACTTGCACCCAAACTCTTTTCCTTCTGAGAGTAAAAAGCAAAGACCCCAAAGTGGGTCCCCTCTGGCTGCTGGGGGTCTTTGAGGTGCATCCAGATGGAAGTTGCTGCTTTTGTCTTTCCAAAAATGCTCAGCTTTAGGTGTCCATCCTTCCTTCCTTTTTTTTTTTTTTTCATGTCCCCCTTCCCCCTCTAGCCTGACTTGGTGCAGCGTTTTCCTTGGGTGAAGTTTTGGAGCCAGATCCCTGATGGAGGTTACAGGAGTGGCAGCCCCCATTTATCTCCATTCCCCTGGGATGGAGAATTTATTTGTGATGTCAGGCCTGGGCAAGATTTAGAATAATTCAGGGATTTACATCCTGAGGATATAGGAAATAAATAATGTCATCCATTCCACATAAAGGGGCATAATGTGGAAGAAAAGAAAAAAACAAACAAACCTGTGATTCTCTTAGAAGTAAAGAACAAATCCTGAAAATTGCTAAGTCATGCTGGAGCATAGGATTTTCAGAGTAGGAAGTCCATCCATGAGTATCTGATATAACCTCCCCTCATGGGGAGAGTAAGGCTGGAGGGGGGAAGGGACTAGTCCAGGGTCACACAGAGGGCTGTCAGTAAGGCCAGGCCCTATCATTAGGCTGGCTGCTCAGTTCCCGTGGCCCGCCCCCCTCCCCCGCACTCCCCAGCTGTGGATATGGTCCTGGAAATGGGACGGAGCTTTCTGCTGTGCTGGTTACCTGGGCAGCTTGGCCTGCTCCATTTTGGAATGCCTGTTTCTCAACGCTCCGTGCATTATCCTGGCAGCACCATGAGGGCAGGAATCCTGTCGTCTTATCTCCGTGTCTCCGGCGCACCTGCTCTTTCCTTTCTTGGGGATAGTTTCCACTTTTCTTTGCCTGGCCACATTCTATTCATTCTTAAATTCTAGCATTACATAATATTTCAAATGGAGACCCCCTCTGACGACTGGCTGGGTCGGACAGCCCCTCTTGTGTATTCCCATATTCTCTGCACTCTTGCCTATTTCCACGTGATACTTCATTCTCATTATCTGATTGTCTGTCTTGCCCACTAGACTGTAAGCTCCGTGAGAGCAGGGATTGTGGCTGTCTTGTTTACTCTCGGTTTCCCCAGGAAGTATGCTTAGCACAGGGCCAGACATAGTGTTTGACAGATCCATGAGGGGGTGGAGCCAAAATGGTTCCAACCTCAGAGTGGGATCCATGGATCTCTGAGTGCTGGACAGCTCCGCACATGCCCTGGAAGTCCCAAGAGTCATGAAGACATTTACTGAGGTCTGTTACTTCATGTTTAGCAATTGGTCAAAGCCAGTGGGTTTGCACGCACTTTCTCTTATTCCCTGGTTTATTCCTGCTGAGAAAAGTTGCTGTTTACCATTATTTTGACTTCTTAACTCCTGTCTCTATGTTTTGTTCTTCATCTAGTTGTTCTTGGTTTATATGGTCATTGCATCTCTCTTTCCTGACTTCCAGGGAAACTGAGGCTCAGAGATTAAAGTCACTTAGGCTGACTGAGTCACACCAAGACAGAATGGCTAGGTCAGACTCAGGTCTATAACCCCGGAGTTCACTGCCTTCTGCTGTCTCTGATAGTTTGGGGATCTAAATTCCTGTCTCCTTCCTTCAACATATATTATCATCAGAGAACCCAGTCCAACTCTGTATTGCATACTAGAAGCTCCAGTTAAATATCCATGCAGTAAGTTCACAAAAACTGAGGACATACCGACACGGTGCTGGCTCCCAACTGAAAGACTCCCACATTCCAGATAAGGACCCATCGCCTTTAAAAAATATATGATTTAACAGAGTTAAGGTACAGGGGCTCATTCTTTGCATGGTGTTTTGATGCTCTCTCTCCTGCTGGAACCTAGATGGGTACATGGAAGGTGCCTAAGGATATCCTTTAATTCATAGTTGAATGACCAAACTCTATCCTAGCTTGCAACAGATAAATCTCAAAGAGAGTGTTTGCCTTTCTTGAGCCAGAAAAAAAGAGCAACATCATATTTGTTACTTCCCTTAACACATCAGCTGTTCTTATTGGAGTGATAATAATAGCCATTTGTTGCATTCATACTGCACATCACTGCCTATAGTCATTTTTTATTTTTGCTTTCTTTAATCCTCAAAATAACCCATTAATGTTTAATCACTTTCTTCCCATTTTGCAGATGGGGAGTCTGAGGTTTAGAGGTGTGAAAGAACATGCCCAAGGGCATAGCACTGGAAGGGAGCACAACTGGAACAGTACCCAAGGGGTCCAGAATGCATGATTTATCCTCTCCCATTAGCCAGTGTTTCTTATTGCATCCATGCCTTGTGTTGCACAAGGAAAAAAAAGGCGGGGGGGCTCTGAGTGACATCTGGGTCCAAACAGTGTTTACTCATAGAATAATTACATTTAGGTTGAATTTGAACCATGCTTAACTGTCCCGCCCCCCGAGTTCACAGGTGACAGAGGTGGACATTCCAGACGGGGGTAGTGGGAGGCGAGTTGGGCTAGGCAGATTCTTAGGGAAAGGTGGGATTTAGGAAGGAAAATTGTTGAAGAGGGGTGAGCTTCAACAGCAGGGAGAGGGAGAGGCGTGGCAGGAGGAGGGAAACAGGAAGAGACCAGCTTTGGGGGAGGCTACTGGACTCTTGGATGCAACTGGAGGAGATCCCATTTCTCTAGCAACCCCCTGAGCTTTCTTCCTTTCCTGGCTCTCCGGACTACCAGGGAACAGATGTGAGAAAGTCATTTTCAGGCCCCGCCTGTCTTCATAAATTATGCGGTAATTTCCACACCCCAGATCAGTGCCACAAGAGGCTGGTGGTCTGCAGGTTTGTGATTAGAATCTGTGCTCAGGGTGACGTAAAGACAATTGCCCCCAGTTTAATGTTGGCTCCTTTCGCATTCAAATGATTGGAAGGGAAATGGGATTTCTCATTCAGCTGTCATGCCCAGGAGCAGGGTTTGTAACTCCAGGACGGAGGTATCCATAATGTGAGGACTCCTGCAGTGGGTGTAGCCATGCCCCCACCCAGCCCTGTCCCTAGGCCCTGAACCTGGCATTGCCTCTGATTTGCTCTGCGTGGGTGTAACCATCTGACCTTTGCTTCCCCCTGCAAATTCTTAGAAATGTCACTGTCTATGCAGAAACTAACAGGCCTATCCTTGCTTTTGACAATATAGAAGGCTTCTTGAACACCACCACGATAGATCCTCACTATAGCACTGATTTTACCATAAGGGATCTCTGATAGGACCATCCATAATATCCGGTATGTTCAGTATTTCAGGATCCTTCAAGTTTGCCAGTAACTTCATATGCTGATAACTCACCTTTCTCAGACATGGGATACTAAGGCCCACAAGAGGAAGTGACTTGCCCAGCTCATAAAAATTTATGACCGAATTGTTACTACAGTCTGTGGCTTCTTCAAGTGTTCTGTCCATCCCTCAAGACATTAGGTAGCCAAACTCACAAACGGGTCTCATTACAAGGAATCCTTGCAATAATGTGAGGAAAGCAACATACGGGGATTTTTCAGTCTTAAAAAGCAAAACTAGGGGCACCTGGGTGGCTCAGTTGGTTAAGCGACTGCCTTCGGCTCAGGTCATGATCCCGGAGTCCTGGGATCGAGTCCCACATCGGGCTCCCGGCTCAGCGGGGAGCCTGCTTCTCCCTCTGACCTTCTCCCCTCTCATGCTGTTTCTCTCTGTCAAATAAATAAATAAACAACAACAACAACAAAAAATAGCAAAACTAAAGACTGTAGCTAGAATAAGCAGGATTTGGGTTAGGCATAAAAGACCTGTTTAACTAGAGTTAAGATATTGATTCCAATCTCCAGGATACCATTACATCCCAAGGACCCATAATAGGTGTGATTTTTGAGATGGAGAAAATGATCAAGCTAAAGGTAACTTTAATTTAGCCTTTTCTGCTGGGCACAGCCAACAGAGAATTGCCCACATGCATCCAGGGGCATATTTCCAGTTCTCTTGGTAATATTCAGAATCTCAGCTCTGCCCATGATAATCCCGTGCGAGTTCTTCAGAACATGCCTCATGACATTCTACTCTAATTTCACTAATTCTCATGAGTTCATTTAGCTCCACGTTCAATGGCCAAGCTTACGTAATAACAACATCAGCATACAGGGCAACTTCATGACTTCTGAAGGCCTTAGGCGCTACTGTCTTTGTGGGTCATTCTTCCATAACATTTAAAAAAAATTACTTAATATTAGTGTTTACTTTGAAAATATTTTATAGTTGTGTTTGCAAAAGGTGATTATATTAGTAATATATTTTGAAACCTTTTCTTTGACCTAAACATGCAATTACTTTCACTTCTGGTCTTTAGAAAGATTAAAACATTTCCATTGGCCCCAGAAGTCCTGTGGGTCCAGGATGCAATGCCTGATGGGTAAGTCAGCCCCGCCAGAACATGTTTGATAGGCAGTTGGTCATCTTTGCCAAGGTGGTATGGAGAGAGACCTTCTTCTGCTGTACTCTTTACCTTCTCTCATTGGTTTTCCAAATGCCCCTTTCTTACCTACTCTTGACACACCTCAGCTTTCTTTTCACATTTTAAGCAACCATATTTTACACGGAAGTCTCTGAAAATTGGAAATCAGATGGAACAGCAGTGGTACCGCCATTTTACTGTAGCCCCAGCGTGTTGCTTGGAAGGGGGTAAAGGAAGCTATCTTTCTGCATGGCTTTTGCTGCCCAAATTTACAGAATGAAAATCCAAAGAACTTGGTCTGGTTTTAACGGCCGGCCCTGCCACCTGCAGAAAACGATTTCACCTTGCAGAACCAAACTCCGTTTCATCGTGCCATACGTGGGATAATAATCTCAACCACACAGGTTATATAGGAACGGAATGCCTGCTGGCTAGGTGTCCAAGAAGAATTCAGACCCATGATCATCTTCCTGGATGAAGATTTTGACTTCAGGTTTTGACTTTATGTTAGAGACTCGTGCTCTGGATTGCAGTATAGTAGTTAGAGAGCGTCGGGCTGACTTGGAATTCTCCTCTCTGTTCTAACTTTATACCTTATAACTTTGAGCACGACCTGTCCCCTCTGCCAGCCCAGATGTGTGCCTCTATCAAATGGGGGTTACCATACGGATTTCGTAGGGCTTGAGGAGGCTGTAATGAAAATATAAGTTATGAGCATTTGCACGCTCCACAGTTATAAGGGGGTGATTCCCCTGACTCCCCTGTCCCCTCTGCTCCCCCAGGCCAGCTGCTCTGCTTCTGGAGCAAGCTTCGTTAGCAGTGCTGGAAGGGACAAATCGGACATCTGCCGCTTGAGCTGTAACCTCAGGCGGAGCTGCCCCTCAGGCCCCCGAGCCTGTCCCCTCAGCAGCAGGCCAGCCTCCGCCTCCAGATTTCCAGTTCTAGCAGCTCAGAGGTAGCCAGGGGCTGTTTGATTGCCCACAGACTGTTGCGTCACAGCACAATCCAATCAGCTGGCTTTCAGCGGAAGAATCCCCCTCAGATTGTAATCAGGGTCCATTCTGTCTCTCCCCATCCGGCTCTGGCCCCCAGGAATCTGGAGGGCTTGCTTGCTTGGCTTCTCTGTCCTGGCAGCGTCCCAGCCTCTCAGCCCTCACCCTGTGCATTTCCCGGCAGCCAGGCAGCCTGGCCCCTTGCGCATTGTTACACGTGGCGGGACAGGCTCCTTCTCGAATGCAATCGTCCCTATCTAGTGGTGGGTTTCATTACCCATCAAGCAACATGACTCAAAGAATAAGGTGAGAGAGCATGCTTGAAAAATATTTGGTAAATGAAAAAAAAAAGCGGTCCTCATCCTCAAAGCATCATTTTTGTATATGCTTTGCAGCAGCCTCTTCAGTCTGACACTCGGTGCATGGTGTTAAATAGTTTCTGTCATGAAGAGGTGGAGTGGTTCATTTGTGCAAGGATGTCTGAACTTCTCATTCATTCATTCATTCAAATACTGAATTTGCTGACCACTCCTTCTGTGTCAGGAACTGCCCTAAACCCTAGAGATAAAAGAAATACAGCCATTTTACAAATAATTATTAAGCACCCACCTGGATCCCGAGGATAGAGAAATTAATCCATGTATCCACAAATGGATGCTGGGAACTTCAGATATGGCGGGAACTATGGATAAAACTGTGAGGGGAAAAAAAAAAGAACAAAAACAACAGAACGAGGAGCTTAAAGCTTAAAGGAAGAGATAAAAATTAAATGCTTTCATAAACAGTGATTTAGACACATTTTTCCTTGAAGGCAGAAGCATCTTATATTTTGAGAACTTATAACTGGGGCATTTATTTCGGTCTGGGAAATCAGGGAAGCCTTTCCCAAGGGGCAGAGTTTGAGCAGAAGGATGGGAAGGATGGGTTTGAGTTCGTTGGGGAGGGGGGTCAAGCAGGAGCAAGAGAGGGGAGAAGGGCAGGGAGGAGGTCCGCGTGGGTTGCAGGACTCAAGGAAGGCTGTGTGGCTGGAGGGAGGCAGGGCTGGTGGAGCCTTCAGACATTGCCTGGGGCCAGGTCATGCCAGATCTGGTGGGGAGAGTAAGACCTCGCCTGGAGCAACCCCAAAGTTGTTAGAAGAGACAGATCAATAACAAAACGACCATACAAGCTGTGATAGTTATACAGGGCATGGACACACCAAGGAGGGAGTAGTTAACTCTATTTTCCCGGCTCAAGAAAGCTTTCAAAGAGGGGAATTTGGGGTTTGGAAGAAGTAAGGGAGCTAGCTGGCCAAGCTGCTCTAGTAGAGGGGCCCAGAGGTCTCAGAGGGAATAGCATGTGCAAGGCTTGTGGTGAGAAAGGGGACCGGAGGAGAGGCGGGAGCCAGATGCCGAGGGACCCCTCCCCTGTCCCCATGGTGAGTTTTAATGTTTTTACCTTCTTTATTTTTTAAATTTATTTCTTAATTTTTTTAAGATTTTATTTGAGAGAGAGAGCGTGTGTGCACCTGCAGGAATAGGAGCAGGGTGGGGGAGGGGCAGAGGGAGAAGCAGACTTCCTGCTGAGCAGGACTCCATCCCAGGACCCCAAGATCATGACTGGAGCTGAAGGCAGAGGCTTACCCAACTGCGCCACCCAGGCGCCCCAAGCTGACTTTTTCAGGGCAGTTTTAGGTTCACAGCAAAATTGAGCAGAAAGTACATAGAGTTGCATAAACCCTCTGCCTCTGCACCTGGCTCCCTGGCTTCCCCACTGGCCATACCCTGCAGCCCATGGGTGCATTTGCAACTGATGAACCTACACTGACACATCATTATCACTCAGCGTCCCTGGTTTACATTAGGGTTGTGCTTTCTGTGGGTTTTGACAAACGTATAATGACATGTATCTACCATTATTATTCATACAAAATAGTTCCTCTGCCCTAAAAATCTGTGTTTTGCCTATTTATCCTTCCCTCCCCCCAACCCCTGGCAACCACTGATCCTTTTTATTGTCTCCATAGTTTTGTGTTTTTCAGAATGTTATATAATTGGAATCCTACAGTATGTAACCTTTTCAGATTGGCTTCTTTCACTTTGTGTATGCATTTAAGGTTTCTGTTTAGTGGAGTTCTCAGAAAGCAGATGACATAATAGGGTCTGCTATTACCTAGGCAGCTTTTCCTGATGGGTGGATTGGAGGTAGGGGTGAACCAAAATCAAGGAGGCAGGTTAGGCTGTGCTGGTAATCTTCCGAGCTTTGGGTTTATATTTTAAAAAACCAAAGTCTTAACTTGAAAGACTCTTTTTAGTCATCGGGATGTCATCATTTTATTACAATGTCTCCTTAGGCATTTGTGTTTCTCTTGATCTGTGCTATCCGACCAGTGGCTGTTACTTACATTAAAATTAATTGAATTTTAAGTAAAATAAAAATGTCAATTGCTTAGGCAACGTTAGCCACACTTGAAGTTCTCAGTACCCATGTGTGGTTGGTGGCTACCACATCGACAGATATAGAACATTTTTGTTTTGTTGTTGTAGAAAGTTCTATAAATCAGCATGGGACTACATCTTTGAGGATCTTTCTATGGTTTGCTAGAAAGATTACAGATTTTGGAGTCCGAGATAGCTTTTAAGTTGCTGTCAAACATTTATTAGTGATATGATTTTTTATTGTAATAATATATATATTTATGTACTTATATATAATACTTATAAAACAAAATTTGCCATTTTAACCATTTTCCATTGTACAATTCAGTGCATTAATTACGTTCACAGTATTGTGCAATAGTCACCGTTGTCTGTTTCCAAAACCTTTTTATCACCCCAAAGAGAAACTCTGCAGCCATTAAGCAGTAACTCCCCATTCTACACACACACACACACACACACACACACACACACACACACACACACA